>NW_026007678.1:23795-46155 GCF_001458135.2 Marmota marmota marmota
CAGGTCCGCCTACCTTGCAGGCGCGGGGGGGGCGGCTCTACCCTTCCTCAGACCACTGGGCGTGTTCTGTCTGTCAGTTGCAGGTCTGGCCTGTTCTGATGGTGGTCACAGTTCCCTCTACCTTGCTGGCGCAGGGGGAGGGGGCGGCTCTGCCTCTCAGCAGGCCGCTGCTCCTCTTCTGCCGGTGGGTCGCAGGCCCGCCTACCTTGCAGGAGTGATTGGAAGCTCTGTCCCGCTGCGGGCCACTGGGCTTTTTCTGTCGGTGGTCACAGTTCCGCCTACCTGGCAGGCACGGGGTGTGGGGGGCGGCTCTGCCCCTCAGCAGGCCGCTGCTCCTCTTCTTCCGGTGGGTCGCAGGCCCACCTACCTTGCAGGAGTCTATATTTTAAATAGATATACATACATATGTATTTATGTATGTATTTAAAGAACTCAAACTATCACTATTTGCCAAAGACATGATTCTATCCTACAGGATGCAACAAATTCCACCAGAAAACTTCTATAATTAATAAATGAATTCAGCAAAATAGCAATATATAAAATCAATACCCATAAATCAAATACATTTCTATACATCAGTGATAAATCCTCTGAAAAAGAAATTAGGAAAACTATCCCATTACCAGTAGCCTCAGGGGAAAATAAAGTACTTGGGGGAATCAATTTAGCAAAATAGTTTAAAGACCTCTACAGTGAAAACTATAGAACACTAAAGAAAGAAATTTAAGAAGACCCTAACAGATGGAATTGTCTGTCATGCTATTGGATAGGCAGAATTAACATTGTAAAGATGGCCATACTACCAAAACCATTATACAGATTTAATGCAATTTCTATTAAAATGCCAATTACATTTTTCATAGAACTAGAAAGAGCAATCATAAAATTTATTTGCAAAAATAAGAGAGGCAGAATAGTGAAAGTATTTCTTAGCAAGAAGAGTAAAGCAAGAGGCATCACAATACCAGATCTTAAATTATACTACAAAGCCATAGTAACAAAACTGATATGGTATTGGCACCAAAACAGACACATAGTTCAATGGCACAGAATGGAAGATACAGAGACAAACCCATATAAATACAGTTACCCAATACTAGACAAAGGCACCAAAAACATACATTGGAAAAAAAAGATAACCTTTTTAACAAATGGTGCTGGGAAAACTGGAAATCCATATGTAGCAAAATAAAATTAAACCCCTATCTCTAACCCTGCATGAAACTCAACTCAAAGGAAATCCAAGTCTTAGGCTCTAGAACAGACACCCTGTACCTAATAGAAGAAAACATTGGTCCAAATCTTACCATATTGCTTTGGAACTGACTTCATTAACAAGACTCCTAAAGTACAAGAAGTAAAATCAAGAATCAATAAATGGGATGTAATCAAACTAAAAAGTTCTTTTCAGCGAAATGATCAAGAAGATGAAGTGAAAGCCTACAGGGTGGAAGAAAATCTTTACCACATGCACCCCAGAGTTAGCATTAATCTCCAGGATATATGAAAAAAATGTAAAAAAAGCTTAACAGCAAAAAATAAACAACCCAATAAATAAATGTGTAGGGAAATGAACAGGCACTTCACAGAAGAAGATATACAATTGATCAACAAATATATTAAAAAAATGTTCAACATCTTTAGCAATTAGAAGAATGTAAATCAAAACTGCTCAAAGATTTTATCTTACTCCAGTCAGAATGGCAACTATCGAGAACCAAGAGACAATAAAGGTTGGCAAGGATGTGGGGAAACAGGTACCCTCATACATTGCTGATGGGACTCTAAGTTGGTGCAACCACTATGGAAAGCAGTATGGAGATTCCTCAGAAAACTAGGAAGGGAACCACCATTTGACCCATCTATTCCACTCTTCAGTTTATACACACAGGACTTAAAATCAACATATTACAGTGATGCAGCCACATCAATGTTTATAGCAGGTCAAAGCACAATAGCTAAACTATTGAACCAACCTAGATGCCCTTCAACAGATGTTTGGCTGAAGAAAATGTGGTATATATGTACAGTGGCATATTACTCAGCCTTGAATAATACTGAAATTATAGCATTTGCCAGTAAATGGATGGAACTGGAGAACATCATGCTAAGCAAAATAAGCCAACACCCGCAAAACAAAGGCCAAATACTTTCTCTGATATGCAGATGCTAATCCTCAATAAGAGTGAAGCTGCTAAGGAAGAATAAGGGTACTTTGGATTAGGTAGAGAGGAGTGAAGAGACAGAAGGGGATGCTGGGGGAGGAAGGATAGTAAAATTACTTGGACATTAATGCCCTATGTGCATATGTGACTACATGACCGATGTAATCCTAAAACATATACTACCAGAAGAATGAGAAATTATACTCCATTTCTGTATGATGTATCAAAATGCATTCTACTGTCATGTATAACTAATTAGAAAACTTTTTAAAAGGAAAAATCAATAAATAAATTTGGTTTGTATTACTGCACAATAAAGACCTTTTAATACTAGAAGAAATTACCAATAAATTTTCAAAATTAGAATTATCTAAAAATATTTTGGAATAATGGCAAAGATAACCCCATGATAATAATATACATCCATGAAGTTTCATTAAAATATGTGCATGTCGTATTTTTATGGAAAAACACAAAAGTTACAAAACAGATGGAAATGTATAGAAATAATAAATACAGCTTAGTAGTAGAGCACTTGCCTAGACACATAAGGACCTGGGTTTGATCCTAGTATAGGAAATAATAATAACAATAGCAGCAGCAACAACAACATAAACAAAACTACACAAGATTAAAATAGGTGACATTGGATTTATGTACTTAAATTCTATTACAAGTCAATCATCTTTCTTTCAAAAGTTCCAAATCCAAAGTGCTCTGAAATCTGAAACATTTTACACACCAACATGATGCCACAGGTGGAAAATACCATACCTGACTCTCACTCAGGCAAGGGAATGGTTTTTCCTCCAGAGGGATGGGCTAGTTGAGAAATAAAAGCTAAGAAAAGTAGTGCTATGAAATAACCAAGGAACACAGAAAAGTAGTTTCAGAGTGCGGGCAGTGACAGGCAAGGCTGACCAGACGGGTCCAGCTTCTAACAAAGAAAGGAGTCTGTGTTTGCTTTATTTGTATTGGAACACATCAAAGAAATTCTATGGAAAGTTCTTCACCAAAACAGGTAGAGGTGGGGGCAGGTAAGCTGCTGGGTTCTTAGGGGTTCACACCCACCTCCAGTGCTGCATGAGACCTCTTAGCAGAGCTGAGGGGAAGTTCACTTGCATTTGGGACTGCCATGCGGAGTTCCCAGTACCATATTTACCCCCTCACTGGCTATGATGCTGAAAAATGTCCTCATGCATTTCACAGATGGCTTTCTGCATCTGTCCTGGATCACAGGCCACAGTCAAAACACAGGAACACTAAAAATACTGCCCCAAATTACCTTCACATTATGTGTGTAAATTGTATTTGAAACATCAGTGGATTTCATGGTTGGACTTGGGTCACATCCTCAAAGTATTTCATTAGGAACAAGCAAATATTTCAAAATCCAAGTAAATCCCAAAACTGTGCTTCTGGTCCCTAGCATTTCAGATAAGGGATGTTTTCAAAGTATAATTTCCTGTATTTTTTTCTTCCAGAGAATAGGTTTTCTTCAGTCCTTAAGGATCCAGCTCATGACATGGGTTTGGGTGGAGGATGTGGGGCAGCACAAGCAGGTCTAAACTGGGGTAAGTCTCTTCTAAACTGCACAAGGTAGATTTCTGCCTACCTTAATCTGAATGGTGTAATTCACACAGTAATGCAGCTTCACATAGAGCTTGGGAAGCCCATAAGTGCAGAGGACACTGGCTTTGGAAATGTCCAGGATGGCTGCAGCCTTTGATTCAAATGAGTTACTTTTTGTTTCAATCTTTGCAGTAATACAAATGCATTTTATTTTAATTATTAATATACATTGTACAAATTGATGGGATTCATTGAGATTTTTTCATACACATGTATGTGGGGGGCAATCATCCCATTCACCCTTTTTCCATCCTCTCCTCCTTCTTTTCACACCATTTCCATCCTTCCCATTTCCTCATGGTCCCTATTCTACTTTCATGTTTGATTTTGTTTGCTTGTTTGTTTGGTTTGGTTTCCACATAAGAAAAAAAAAAACATGCAATATTTGTTTTTCTTTTTTTGGCTTATGTTACTTAACATAATATCCTCAAATTCTATCCATTTGTCCACAACTGATGGTATTTCATTCTTCTTTCTGGCTGAGCATTCGTGTGTGTGTGTGTGTGTGTGTGTGTGTGCGTGTGTGTGTTGTATGATATTTTCTTTATTCATTAATCTTTTGATAGTCACCAACACTTATTCCATATCTTAGGTATTGTGAATAGCACTATCATAAACATGGGTATGTGGGTGGCTCTTTCATATGGAACTTTGTTTTCTTTCAATATATACCCAGGAGTGGGATAAATGGATCAGGTGGTAATCATATTTTCAATTTTGGGGGGAACTTCCATACTATTTCCACAGTAATTGTACTAATTTACAACCTCACCAGCAATGTAGAATAATTCCTTTTTGTCCACATCCTTGCCAGCATTTGATATTTTTGTTGTTTTGATAATAACCATTCTAACTATGGTAAGACAAAATCTTATAGTAGCTTTGATTTTCATGTCCTTGGCTGATAAAAAGATTGTGTAAGGGAAATAAAAAAGGGACACAGAGACAAGGTGCAAAGGCAAGAGAGAAATATGGCAGAATGGCAGAATGGCAGAATGGCCAAGCTCCCAGCTTTATTTATATCAACAGGTTACTTTAGGTCATTGTACATATCATTAGTACATATTGTTCATTGCATCATTAGGCAGGTTACAGAACTAGCAACACTATGCAGTTTATTCCTCAGTTACATACTAAGTTGCAATGTGAAATGTTAGGAGCTTTGTGTAGCTCTCAAGAAAGTCCATTGTATAAAGTTACTGTTATGGGGACAGGTTTAGGCTCAGTGAAACACTGTGGTTGTTCAACAAGAGAGTTCCTTTATTCCCAGGAGCTGTGTGCCTGAGATCAAGGGCAAGGCTAATAAGACTCTAGTGGCATTGCCACAGCAGCTAGACATAGCACATGTATCTTACTAGTTCCTAGGAGAAACTGCAGGGTGTTCTAAGGGTGGGAAACAGAGTGACAGTTACCCACTGGGAGTTTGCTCATCAGAGGAATGCTTCCCTGGATATGTCAGAATTCCTACAACATTGGGCATTTCTTCATATATATTTTTTGGCTATTTTATTTCTTCTTTTGAGAAGTGTCTATTCAGATCACTTGCCCATTTTTTATTGGATTCTTTGTTAAGTTTTTTGAGGTCTTTATGTGTATTCCGGAAGAAGAGCTGGCAAGATTTGCTTCCATTATATAGATTGTCTCCTTGATCTGCTGATTGTTTTGCTGAGCAGAAGCTTTGTAATGTGAGCACAGCCCTTTTTGTTGTAGGTTTCTTTCTTCTTCTTGGAAACAAGACTGGAGAGATAAGGGATACGTTACCTGCAGTTTCACAGATATATGGTTAAAGTACATTTTTCAATTAAAAAATATAGTAAAATTTGTGAAATTTTGTGTGAGTTATGTAAAATTCTCAGTTGTTGTCTTTCTCCTCAAAAAAGGGCTATTACAAGTTTCAAACATGTTCATATTAAGCAATGTTAAATTTATCCTTAAAATTGATGAAATGGTATACTAAAAAATGTTAAAATCATGTATTACTGTGAAAAAATATGAAAGAGCTGTTGGTGAGAACTTAGAACATAACATCCTTAAACATTAGTATGTCACTGAATGATTGAACAAGGATAAACAGCAACCATGGCGGGAAGATTAGCTATCTGTGTAAGAGGTAGGAGAAACCAGTATCATTGTTTTTCTTAGATTGGGTATTATGACTAAGCTTACACGGTATCAAATAGATTTCACAAATAGATTGATTAAGTGTTTTAAATCAAATAGCATATGAAAAATTATACTTTGAATTGCACAACTTTTGTGTTTAATGTTTGCATTTCTGTAAGTACTACTTATAATATGCCTAGGCATATCTGCAGAAAAATATAAAAACATATGTAATGAAACATCAGTTACTCCTTTTATATTCTTTTTCCATATTATCAGACAAAATTTTCAACTTCGTAAATTACCCATATGAGAGAAACAAAAGAATTTTCAGGTCTTATGCTTTCCAATTGTCCTAAATGATATAAAAACAAGTGAAAACAATTACATTGGTATTTAAAATTTTTTTTGTTGCAGTCAGTGGCAGATGGTACTGATGACTTCCTCTGAGAATACATCATTACTATTGACTGTTAGATTTTATTCATTGGTACACTCTAATTGTCAATTTTGGAAAAAATCTATTAGGCAAAATATGAGAGCAATTAAATATATTATGACACATCCTTATAGAGAAAGACTATACAGCCATTAACAAATTTAAAATATTTCCATGAGTTGATGTGGTGTGTTTGACAGGATATTATGGTTTAGTGAATAATCCCAAAGAAACAAGATAGCTGTAGTATAACACGTTTAGCCTGAGGTTAATTTGTCTATAAGAGGCTATATTTTTTCCATCTTATATACTCACTTTTCCTGTCAACTTAAAAATATTTTTCTTTCTCTCTGTTTCTAAACCCTAAACTGTGTATCTGGGACTGGGTGTATGGTAGGCAGTCAACTAGTACAGCAGCATACACAGAATTCTTTGGAGACAAAGTTAGAACATGTAAAAGTAAGTGAGTGTGTGTGTGTGTGTGTGTGTGTGTTATGTTTGTAGAAAACACTTCTGTAATTGACAATTTAGCAATCCCTTAGGAAATGATGTTTGGGGATCTCAGTTACCCTGAGAATTCTTTGTTGTTGTTAGATATTTTCCTGTAAGACAGAAGACATAAATTCTTCATGGTATCAAGAGATGGTTAATTTTCATATTTTATTGCATATCACATTTAGCAAGGGGTATGATACTTCAGATAAATGGGTTATAGTAAATTTTAGAAAAGAAGATAATTTGATAAATTTTCTAAGAACATGTAATAAATTAGTCAAAATAATATTTCTCAAATAATATTTAAATCAATTATATGTTTTATGTAGAATTAAGTGCTTAGGGAGAAAAACAGATCATCAGTGCTCTCTGCTGACCAAGACGATGAGTTAAGCATGGAAGTGCAGAAGGTTGGCCCAAATAAGTGTATACCAATGTGTGTTAAACTACTAAACGGTGAGTGTTTTGACTACTAACTATACTTCAGCTTATACATACTCATGAAATATTACAGATAAGATAAAGATAAAATAATAATTTTAAACTTGCAAGACTTTTAATTTTTAATTTTTATGGGGTATTCACTATTTTCAAAAAAACTGCATACAATTGCATTTATTGGCTCGTGTTCACATGATATTATATTACTTTCCCTCACAGCTTGTGTTGTACAGATACATGGTATGTGTGATTGCTAAACCAGGACAAATCAATAGTTTGATATGAGGAAATTCTAGTTTATTACAAAATTGAACATTTATATCAGTGTTGCCATTGAAATGATTTGTGTAAATGAGATAATTTTATGATATATAATTTCACAATCATCTGAATGTGATAAAGAACTCTGGGAATGGGCTGCTGCTCTTTGCAGTGTTTTATGCTTTTATTAGATTCTATTAAACAGGGGAACTCTGGATACTCTTTACAACCAAATTAGGCTAGAGCCATTTCTTTTCTTTGGCTTATCCTACTTAATCTGCCTAGCATAACTTTTAATTTCTTCTAAGGCCCATCTAAAGATCCAAATACTCAAATATCTCCTTCTTTAAATTCCTGTAGAGAACACTGGGAAGACCTCTTTTTGTTTGTTTGTTTGTTTTTCTATTGTCTTAAGAATAAATTATGCTTTCAATGTTGGAAATAATTCTGTTAATATCCTCAATGCAAAACACAAGATTTTACATAGCAACAATTTAAAATAGGTTTGATTATTTTGTTGTGATCATGAAAACACCTAAGAAATAATTTTTCTATAGGGATATTACTAATTCTTTTTAGAAATAGTGTTCCATAACTTAGCTTGTAGTTAAATATTCTATGAAAACTTGAGTAAGAATTTTTAGAAAACTGTGTGATTTTAAAGCCAGGACTTCTGAAAATAACCACTATTAATCTGACCCCTTGCTCTGAACGCAAGCCTGAGCACATTTTTTGAGTGTTTAATCTAATTTGTCCAACATAATACACGCAGAGCATCGAGAATAGTAATTGTTGCATATAGAGTTCTCAATAAACACAAGATTATTGACTTAGTAGCTTGTTTACCTGACATTCAAATATCATTGTTTCGAGAAGGCTGTACATGCTATCCAAAATTTGTTTGAAAAGCAGTTCAACCACCCAGTGTAAGTTTGAACTTTATCACATATTTTTATCCCCCCTAGATCATTCTGACTTAAAGTATACTCATGATTATAATCTACACTTTAAGGAATCAGCAAAAGGGTGTGTTATAGTAACAGAAGCATATTCAGTTTTAAAAGATTTTTCCTTATTACTTCTTTACACATATATATTTATAAAATTATCTTTCTTGATCTTAATTATTTAATTTTTTCTTAAACTCATTCACTAACTTTTTAAAAAATGTTATTTTCCTTTAGATTTCTATTACCCTTTCTTTCTCCTCTTGTTGTATTTCCCTCTCATAACACATCCCAAACTCATTTTTATATTTATCTGCTTCTACAAACATTTACTATACATTTCACATCACTGAATCTCAACTGTTTACAAGACTATAACTATAAGAAATATATATATATATATATATATATATATATATATATATATATATATATATATATTCTTATATAACTACATCAGCATTACCAAATTATCTAGAAGAAAATGTATTGGGGAAAGAATTATATCTGAAATAGGTGTCATCATACAGAAAGAGTTTGATTCTCCCAAGGAAAGTACATATATTATTATCTGTTCATTTGGAAATATTTGAGGACCACAAGTATCATTCACCATAAAAAGCACTCAAAAGTCAGTCATCTTTCATACACTGAATAAAACAGCAGAGGGGTTCACAGTCGGGTTACCTAAACTAGATTTGTTTCTGAGAATGCGTATTTTAAATGTCAAATACAGATTATTGTACGTGTTGTTCTACTTCACAACTTCTTAATCAAGAAATAATATAACATCTCAACTCTTGTATATTACGTAAAAAGTTTCATTATTCAAACCTTATGGGTCTTCTAAATATTTATATAAATAATCAATACTCACTACATTTATAGAATTATATTTTTGTTAGAATATATGAAGTTTTAATTTTTCTGTCAAGAAATTCAGGAAATACAAACTATTTTTCTTAGCAGCACACTACCTGTAAAACATAAAGAGCATTGCATACCTCTACCTGAAACATAATTTTGCTAACTCTAACTTAAGCACAAGTTATCATTGTTATTAGATAGAACTACTCCCTAACCTCCATCATTTAGACATGATAAAAAACATAGTAATGGAAAACCATAAAGTCGTGACAATGTTCATTATAGTGGGTTCAAATGATGACTCACATTTGAAAATTGTGTCACTTATCTTTCTGTTTCTCAATTATTTAGGCACTGCTTTGATCTGATCATTCCTGCATTCACCCTGCTTAATACTCACCAGAACCTCGTATAATATTTTCCTTCTTATAAATTTCCTGTACTATTACATGTATCCCTTAATTTTTAGTTATTGTATCTACTGGGAAGAAAACTATTTCTTATAACCATTGTGTCACTTGAATGACTATTAACTTGAAATATTAGCTAACTTCAGAAATTAAAAATATATCAAGCCAGGTATGGTGGTGCAATGCCTGTAATTTCAGTGGCTCTGGAGGCTGAGACATGAAGACCTCAAATTCAAAGCTAGCCTCAGTAATTTAGTAAGGCCCTAAGCAATTCAGTGAGACCCTGTGTCTAAATAAAATACAGGAAAGTCCTGGGGGTGAGGCTCTGTAGTTAAGTGCGCATGCGTTTAATTCCTGGTACCAAAAAAAAAAAAAAAATTGAATATTTGAACAGCCCATTGTGATAAAGCACTTTAAAGACTGGTCATAAATTAACATGAATCAAATTAAGGAGCTACATTTCATATGACAATTAAGTGTCCTATAAACTGGAAAGCAGGACTTGCTCAGCTCTGGACAAGGGAAGGATCTCTCAGTGTGCTCATAAACATGATGAATGAAGTGGGATTATGTTCATTGTGATGAACTCTAAGCTGATTTGAGGAATGTCTGTGAATTAGTAAGTTTTTGAAAAATGAACTTTATATCTCTGAAAAGGAAGAAACAACTTCTTACTTGTGATACTAGTTTTTATTTTCTGTAAATTTGATAGGACAAAAGAGAAATGAAGAATCAATCAGTGGAGATACAGTTCATTTTGCTTGGACTCACAGATGACCCTGTGCTACAAATTGTGATTTTCCTGTTTCTATTTTTCAATTATATCTTGAGCCTGATGGGGAACTTAATTATCATCATCCTCACCTTGCTGGATCCCCACCTCAAGACTCCAATGTATTTCTTCCTTCGAAATTTTTCCTTCTTAGAAGTTTTGTTCACAACAGTCTGCATTCCACGGTTCCTGATAAGCATTCTCACAGGAGACAAAACAATTTCCTACACTGGTTGTGCAACTCAATTATTCTTTTTTTTCCTATTAGGGATTACAGAGTTTTTCCTCCTGGCTGCCATGTCCTATGACCGCTATGTTGCCATCTGCAAACCTCTGCATTACCCAGTCATTATGAACAGCAGAGTGTGCTACCTACTGGTGCTCAGCTCCTGGACAACTGGACTCTTAATCATATTTCCCCCTTTGCTTCTGGGACTCAAACTGGATTTCTGTGCTTCCAAAGTGATTGATCACTTCCTGTGTGACACTTCTCCAGTCCTGCAAATCTCTTGTACAGATACACGTTTAATAGAATTAATGGCCTTTGTCTTAGCTGTGATGACACTTGTTCTCACATTGTTTTTAGTGATCCTCTCCTACACATTCATCATCAAAACCATTCTCAAATTGCCTCATGGTCAACAACGAAGGAAGGCTTTTTCTACCTGCTCCTCACACATGCTAGTTGTCTCTATTACTTATGGGAGCTGTATCTTTATGTATATGAATCCATCAGCAAAACAAAGAGTGGCTTTAACTAAAGGTGTAGCTGTGCTCAATACCTCTGTTGCCCCTTTGCTCAACCCTTTCATTTACACCCTGAGGAACCAGCAGGTGAGAGAGGCTCTCAAGCATTTGCTCCAAAGGTTTTGTTCTTTTCAAAACAGCAAGACAGAGTTTAGACATAAATAATATTTTTTGGAATATGTATGAGAAAATTCAATATGGTTATCTTTTGCATTGCTTAAGATCTCTGCCATTTTTTCCCTTGACTATTTATATCTCATTAGGTTTGCTCTCTCTATCTGCACCTCTCTCCTTTTCTTTCTGAGTGGATCTTTCTAATCTCTAGGAATAAATTGCCTTTTTCAATCCAGAATATCAAATTCCATCTTTACCTAGAAATGTCTATTCTCATAAAGGGCTGTTTTATATACTGAATGCTTTTGGCAAGTGAAACTTGCTAGACATAGTTAGTTAAATATTTTGATACATATGTTAATCACTAAGCATTGCATTTGCTCTTAAGTATTTTGCATTGCTAAATTTGACAGATACACAAAACATGATGATTTATTATGCAATGTAACTGATATTGTGATAGAAAAAGTAAAAAAATCTAAGTAATTTTATAATTTAAAGTCATCTTTCAAGAAGAATCATCACTTAAAATGAATCTTGAAAAATGAATAAGGAAAATAAAAATTCAAGGGTTTTGCAATGAGAGTTATAACACATGAAAAGGATGGATGTTCTACTGGAAAAGTTTCTCTTGTGGAATCATAATAATTACAATAAGTTATTTGTAAACATAAATAGATGTCATTTGCAGTAACAATATTTGAACACCAGGCTTTGGATCTAAATTTATAGTCTCTGACCACTACAGATGATACTAACTCATGAAAGAAATTCAACCTACAATTCATTTATATCTTGGCTTGTGGAAATATTTATATATTTAAGGCATGTTTATAAAATAACCTCCACCTGCCTTTGAATCAAAGTATACACAGATGATCTTTAGTCACTGTAGATTAATCATGCCCGTTCTAAAATTTCATTTGAAAGAAACTACACTGTTTTAATTTCATGTCTGACTTCTTTTTTTCAACATAGCAAAGTTCACCCATGCTATTGCATGCAAACATAGCTCCTTCTGTATGCTGTTGTGATTTAGCAGCATGTCTCCTGTCCTTTGGAAATAGTCCATTTTTCCTCCCTTATGCCAACATGGTTATGCATTACTTCATACCTCTGCCATTTTTTCCCTTGACTATTTATATCTTATTAGGTTTGCTATGTGAATTGCTAAGAATTGCATCTACTCTTAAGTATTTTGTATTGCTAAAATTGACAGATACACAATTTTATTCTCTGAAGGAATCTCTCCACAAAGTGAATCATTTTCTTTGGTGTGAAAAGTGAGTAAATTGAAATGCAAATCCTTAAAAA
Source organism: Marmota marmota marmota (assembly GCF_001458135.2). NCBI lineage: Eukaryota > Metazoa > Chordata > Mammalia > Rodentia > Sciuridae > Marmota > Marmota marmota. The sequence continues at coordinate 36,506 of NW_026007678.1, forward strand.
TTATCCTTCCATGTGTCTTTTTGAAATCAAATATTTCAAAGAGGTGTTAATAGGAATAGGCTGTTCTCATGTCTTGTTGAGTCCACTCCTCAATTTCCATCATCTAGGCAGAGAAGTTTAAGAAATTATCCCTCAAGAAAAGAAGGACATCTGTAGAGGAATACATTCCATATTTTGTGGCTCTCTTTATGAGCCCACTTCAGCAAAAAAAATAAATTAACTAATTAATTAAACGAGATTACTTGTTTTTGTAATTCAACAGACTCCAATACTCTACTTGCTTTTCAAGACTTGAGGGAGCCAAAAGCCAAACTTTGAGAGTTGATGACAGAATGTTGAGAAAACTAATACTGAATATTTCAGGTTGGAGGCCTGAAGAGAAGGTGAAGAACATGTTTAATGGGAAATAGCAATGAATTTCTGTAATTTCTGAGAGAGTGCTTTGGATACTGCTGTTTACCAGGTGACGAGTTCTGTTTCCCCACATGTTGAAGAATAACATTAGAGAAGCACCTGAGACAAGAATATAAAGCATGGTTTATTTAAAAAGCAGTGACATAGACTTCTCCTGGCAGAGAGAAGGCAGCCATAGTTGGTATCCTGGTATCCCCAGAGGTGAAGGCGTTCTGGCTTTTTTTTATAGGCCTTCGGCTTCCTTTGTTCTCCTGCTCTCTTCCCCTGCATATTTTTCTCCTTCCTGCTTTCATGATTAAACCCAGGTGATTCTCTGTGGGATGGCAAAAGATAAGAAGCAGATAGGCTGGAAGGGCCAAAGTGGGGTGATCTGGGCAGAAAGGGGGTGTAATTAACAACTCCCTATAGGGAAGGACCATCCCTGGGACAGGTTACCTTAGCAACAGGTTGGCACAGGGGCAGGTTATCTTGATAAGGGTAGAGGAAGGGCTCTGAAGGCATTAGCATTTTGATCCCTCTACAACTTCCAGACTTACTCAGATTGGCCTCCTTGATCCAACCTGACTAAATTTATTTATATATACTGACTGCCTGTCTAATTCTGGCTCCACTTTTCAAAACCTTAGCAGCAAATTAGATAATTCTCAAACAATTAATTAGAAGATACTCTGGATGTCCTGTTAACTCAACAGCCTGAATACAAACCCCTCTGGAGAACAATAACTTTTGCTTCTCTTCTCACTTCCAAGTTTTGCACAAAGTCCACTCATGGCTTTAACATACCATACTGAGAAGGAAACTCTGAGAAGTGGCCTCCTAATTGGTCATCTGCTCTTAGAGAATGACTAGGAAGGTCATGTGTGAGGTTGACTCAGCTACATATAATTCAACGTAGGTTGTATGAAAACCAAAGCCATGGTCAGGAGTGCAAATCACTGCTTCTATCACTGGCTGGACTCAAAGTGTGATATTGCTGGTGCAGTGTCACATGCCTGTAAGCCCAGCAGTTCAGGAGGCAGAGACAGAAGGATTGTGAGTTCAAGACAGCCTCAGCAAAAGTGATGTGCTAAGCAACTCAGTGAGACCCTGTCTCTAAATAAAATATAAAATAGGGCTGGGAATGTGGCTTAGTGGCCAAGAGTTCATTCCCCAGTACCAAAAAAAAAAAAAAAGAGTGATGTCAGTGTAGTGGACAGGTTCAGAGGGATGAGAAGTACTTTTAATCAAGTTTCCTTGATCATATAGTGTTGTTTGAAGTTCCTGACCATTATGAATGCTTAAATCCATGAAAACTACTCATGTTGATGTCCTGGTTCATTTTACAGGGCATAGTAGATGATTTCTGATACAGGGAAGAATCAGGAAAAAGAGCAAAAAACATAAGAAAATATTTTACTATTGAAGCAATTGTATTTTGCCAAGCTAAAACAGGTCTGGGTTTTAAAATCTATATGTGTTCCATGTAGAACAGTATCTCTATTCCAAGATCTTCTAGGACAAATTCTTCTCAATCATTGATTCACAAACCCTGGGATGAAAACTATGCTCATTCATACATTCATTCATTCATTATCTCACCAAACAACTACCCAAGAACTTGTATCGTACTAGACAAAATGGACAACTCCTGGAAAATGAATACCGGTAGAGTGAGGTCTATAAAATAAAATGTCATAGTACAAAAAATATATTTGGATACTAAAACACATGATAGAGAATTTTAAGTATTTAGAGGGTCAGGAGATTTTTTTTCTTTAATAAATATTTTTTTGCTTACTCTTTATCTAAAGAAGCCAAAGTCCACTAACATAAGGAATTTAAGTTTCAACTATGAGAAAGTTAAAGATCCTCTCCAGTCCAGTAGGGCATTGTTAGTAATGGGTAGGATAAATACGGATAAGCAGGAGGTCACAAGGACACAATCACAGAACGAGATAAAATCAGCTTTCTCAGGCAGACAGAACATGCAGTCAGCTTTCTCTAGAGAACAGGGTGTCTCAACCTGATCCCAAGGGGGAACCACAAACCACAAGGGCAGAACAAGGACTGCCCCCCTTTCCACGTGGAATTCAGGCCTTGAAACAAAAACCAATTGGTAAATATTCCCAGGCAAACTGAGCACTTAAGAAGGGCCCTATCAAAATACCACCATGGTCGTACTCAATTTGGTCTGTAGGACTGATACATCCAGGAACTAAAGGAATATACGGACTCAACAACCAGGAAACACAGGGAATGTTCTCTCTCTGGAAAAGGACCATTCAGTGTCTACACTGAATATTCTTTTGCTTTCAATAAACCTTTTTGTTTGCAGCCATGCGAGGAAGAAAGATCAGGCTATCACTAATCTTGCCTAATCAGGACACAGGAAACAAGGGACCTACTCCCTCCTGTGATATTCCTCGCCTTCCCATGACATTAGGACAAAGTGGACTGAAGCAAATACACTCAAGCAAATACTTCTTGTCTGTGCTCTATGGCTTCATACTTTCTAGATAAACATCTAGAACTGTCCAAGGGCAAGAGTAGTTGAATTTCTCAGTTAAAAAGAGAGAAAATTCCATCTTTCTTCTACCTTTTTGTTTTGTTTAAGCTCTCAACAGATAGAATGATGTTCACTCACAACAGAAAGGCCCTTCATGTTTAAGTCAGTGCATAAATTCAAATGGGAACACCCTAACAGTCATACCCAGAAATAAAATTTTATCAGTCATCTGGGTATCCCTTAACCCAGCCAGGATGACACATATAATTAACCAGCCCACCCTTAATTCTTCTAGAACCAGGTTAAGAGGGAAAAGGTATAGTTTGATATATTTTTAAAATATTTGAGAAGGACTAACAAAACAAGCCATAAGCTGATTATTTTTAATTGACCCTATAATGTGTAACCAGGCTTTGTGTGGCATAAAAGATAAAATATTGAATCATACAAATGGCCTGTCAGTAAGACTTATAGGTCATAAATTCTATGTGATCTCAGTTCTTGGGTTTTCCTGACACAGTCAAAAAAATTTCTGTCACTGAAATCTCCTTAATGTCTTTGTTTGAGCATTACTATTTTAATGAGCAAATCCTAAACATCTGACTTAATCTTAAGCCTATCTGTACTGCAGGACTGCACATAATCCTTAGCCTAGTCTATGTGTGTGAGCTTTTGTCAATTTTTTATAGTATTTTATCACCTAATAACATAATTTTAAAAATTATTATGTTTATTTTTTAGTGTGCCTCCATCCAGTTCATGCAAATTAAAGTCTCTGTCACTTTTCTTGACTATAGTTTCTCAAGCATGTAATAGAGTGCTTGAAATGAAGTTCATACCAAAAACAAACAAAAATAACCTTTGCTTACTAAATACAAGTGTAGAGAAGCCATAATAAACTAAAGGGATCAATAAAGCTAATGAAAAATGAAAGAAAACAACAGCATACAAAAATATATATGGTCAGTCAAAAGCTGAAAATTTTTACTGGAAAAATGTGATTACAATTTTAGGAGATGTTGACAATAAGTCTTGAGTTTCTCTTCATCTCAGTACTCAGACAAGACCACTAGGAAATAAAGCTTCAGAAATTTTATAATGATGTTTGAAGATGCTGGGAATTTTCTTGGGATCCCCACCACACCAATTTTCTTGGCATCCCCACCACACCAATTTTCTTGGCATCCCCATTACTCTTTTTCCCCCTTATTTTGTTTTGGCTTCTGTATATGATGAGAGCAATCATTTCTGAATCTGGCATATTTCACTTAGCATTATATTCTCCAGGTCTATCCATTTATAGCAAATGTCATGATTTCATTCTTCTTTATGACTGAATAACAACTCCATTGTGTTTATATATCACATTTCCTTAATCCATTCATCTGTTGTTAGGCATTTAGCCTTGTTCTATGATTTGGTTAATGTGAATTTCACTGAGATTAATATTGGTTTGCATATATCACTGTAGTGTGCTGATTTTAGTTCTTAAGGATAAATTCTGAAGAGTGGAATAGCTGGGACATATAGTAGTTCCATTCCTAATCTTTTGTAGAACCTCCATACTGCTTTCCTGAGTGGCTGTGTGAATTTACAGTCCCACCAACAGTCTATCAGTATACTTTTTTCTTCACATTCTCAACAGAATGATTTATTATTTGTATTCTTCATGATTACAATTCTAATTGGAGTGTGATGAATTTTCAATACAGTTTTGATTTGCATTTCTTTCATCTTCATGGATGTTGAATTATTTGTGTGTATTTGTTGGCTATTTGTATTTCATCTTTTGAAAAGTTTCCATTTAGTTCTTTTGCCCAGATATTAATTGAGGTATTTATTTTACCAGTGCTGTTTATGTTCTTTATATGTTCTACATATTAATCCCCTGTCAAAGGAGTAGCTGGCAAAATTTTTCTTCCATTCTGTATGTTTCCTTTTCATGCTCTTAATTATTCCCTTTGTTGTACAAGAGCTTTTCAATTTGATTCCATCTTACTCATTTATTCTTGGTTTTGTTTCTTGAGCTTTGTAGATCTTCTTTGGGAAGATGGTGCCTGCACCAATACATTGGGGTGTTGACCTTATGTTTTCTTCTTACAGTTGCAATGTTTTGTATCTAATTTCTGAACCTTTAATTCACTTCTAGTTGACTTTAGTGCAGGATGAGAGATCAGGATCTAGTTTCATTCTTCTATATATGGCTGATCAGGTTTCCAACCACCATTTGTTAAAGAGGCTAGCTTTTCTCCAACAGTATATATATGTAATTTTAAAAATTTATTTGTTCTAACCAGTTACACATGACAGCAGAATGCTCCTTGATTCATTGTACACAAATGGAGCACTATTTTTCACTTCTCTGGTTGTTCACAAAGTAGGGTCACAGGGTCACAGGGTCACACCATTTGTGCAATCATACATGTACCTAGGATAATGATGTCCATCTCATTCCACTATCTCTCCTATCCCTCTTTCCCTCCCCTTCTCTCCTGCCCCTTTGGCTAATCCAGAGTTCCTACATTCATCCCCTGACCCCTCCCCCCACTATGGATTAGCATCCACTTTTCAAAGAAAACAATTGGCCTTTGGTTTTGGAGATTAGCTTACTTTGCTTAGTATAATATTTTCTAGCTCCATCCATTTACCTGCAAATGTCAAAATTGTATTCTGTTTTATTGTTGAGTAATATTCCATTGTGTATATATACACCACAGTTTCTTTATCCATTCATCTATTGAAGGACATTTAGGTTGGTTCCACAGTTTGGCTATTGTGAATTTTGCTGCTATAAACATTGATGTGGCTGCGTCACTGTAGTATACTGTTTGTAAGTCCTTTGGGTAGAAACCACAGAGTGGCATATCTCGGTCAAATAGTGGTTCCATTCCAAGTTTTCTAATGAATCTCCATACTACTTTCCAGAGTGGTTGTACCAATTTGCAGTCCCACCAGCAATGTTTGTGTGTACCTTTTCCTCCATATCCTTGCCAACAGTTATTGTTGCTTGTATTCTTGATAACTGCCATTCTGACTAGGGTAAGATGAAATTTTAGAGTAATTTTGATTTACATTTTTCTAATTACTAGAGGTGTTCAATATTTTCCTCATGTATCTGTTGATTAATTGTATATAGTCTCCAGGATATATAAAGAACTCAAAAAACTTAACACCAAAAAACAAAAAGAAACAAACAAAAAACTACCAACCCCATCAATAAATGGGCTAAGGAGTCCAATGTATATTTTTGACACCTGTGTCAAGCATCAGATGGCTCTATGTTTGTGGGTTTGTCTCTGTGCCTCCTGTTCTACTTCAATGATCTGTATTTTTTTGATGCTAATAACATGGTTTTTTTTTTGTTATTATAACTTCATAGCATAATTTGGGGTTAGATATTCTAATGCATCCAGTCTTGCTCTTTTTGCTTAGGATTGCTTTTGTTATTCTGGGTCTCTTAATCTTCCAGATGAATTTAAGGAGTGTTTTTTTTTCTATTCTGTGAATAATGTAAAAATATTTGAGAAGCATGAAGAACATGAAAGAGAATAAATAGGTATAACCCACTAACCAGATTGTCATATAAATAAAGGTTTATCAAATTGTGGTTATTTCTTATTAAAATGTTGAAATAATTTTAAATAAATGTAAAGCCAAGATGAATCATAAGATGAGGAAAGTTGACATGGCAATTAAATATTCTACTTTATAATGAGGATGAAATTAGTTAAAATAAGTAATAATATTTTCTTAAAGTATGAGAAAAATATGTGCATTATGATAGTGATTCTTTAACTTATTATAATAGAGTAATCCTTAGTTTACAGGTAACCAACATCTAACAATGACAAAGTATTAACAATCAAAAAGGCATACATAAAAAATTTTATATTTTAAAAACATAATTAAATATGATTTAGATTAGGGTTCAGGTTTTGTAACAAAGTACATTTCATAGTTATTTTTGTTGTTCATGAAATATTACATAATAATAAAATATTACATAATTGCAATCAATGGAAATAAATAATTTGTAGAATAGCATTGAGCATTGTAGATTCTCTGTGGTATACAAAAGGAATGTAACCATTCTCAAGGGAGATCCACAATAGAGAAAAGTTAGGAGGCTACTAACAAACTGAAGGATGGCTAACAGAAATCCCTCAAGGTCAATAAGATAGAAGAGATGTGGCTTGAACTTTATCTTGTTCCCATGAGATCAAATCTTCAGAAAACAAAAGAAGTAGACTTGAAGTATTTATATTTGAGATATAAGGTACAACCAATTGAAAACAGGATTATGATGTAAGAATCTATACTTATAATACCCCAAATTGTCTTATCTTTCTCTGTTCTTTATTTAAATATTACTTTCTTAAAATACTAGATAAAATGAATGAAGGGGAAGATAGTATATTGTTACATTTTCTGAAGGTTTCTGATGTTACATTTTTATTTCCTAAAATATTTCCCTTTCATCATCATAAAATAGGGAAAATAGAAAATCAAATTTGATTAGTGTGAACTTTACTAATGTCTGTCCTTCACAGCATAAATTTGATTACGTAAAATATGTAAAAGTCAGGTGTCAGGACTTAGCCGACCAAATCCACAGCATAGTATACTCAGGGCAGTGTTTGAAGAGCTGGGGACTAACTGAATGGGTTAAGATGAATGGGAGAGGTCTTCCTGTACATATCTAGATATCCTGATGGATTAGTGGATCCATGAAATGAGTGCCTCATGTGGGACAAAATGTCTAAGGAAGAAAACATTTTTCCATAAAACTTAATGGCTAAGGAAGGATGATGTTCAAATGGAAAATACACTGTGCTCTAATCCAAGTGGCAGAGATGCCAAGATCTAAGGCAAGTATTAATTTCAAATTTATGCTTCAAAGCAAAATGAAAAATAAATATATGTTCCTTTAAGCTCATGAATGAAAAATGTCTGTGTAATGTGTGCCCCGTGTGTGTATATATATGTGTATACATATATGTGTATATATGTATACACATATATTTCTAAAAAAATCATCAAAGACATCAAACATTAAAGATTTTAATAGAATTATAAGATAAGTCAAGAAGTAAACACATTCCCTGGTTGCTATATGAAATAATCACATTACTTAACTCACAGTAAATTTATATATATACTATGTATATAATGCTCCTGTGTTATCTTGATAATTATTCCAAAACAGTAATATTAAAATACAATGAATAATTAAATCAAATAATTTATATTTTTAAAATGTATTTCATATTTTAATAGAATGATTAATTGATTTCTTATATCATAAAAGGAATAATGAGTTGTTATTTTTTACTTTTATTTTATTTTATTTTTACTTTTGCCATTTGATCAAATCAAGATAATTTATTTTTGTTTTTAGGTTGTACTATGAGCTTACATATTCACCATGGGAAAAGAAAGAAAGATGCATGATTCATGTAACTTTTTCAACAAAAAAGGTAATAATATTTTGCAGAAATTTGACTCAACATAAAAATTATTAGTTTTATTCAACATCGCTCAATCATGTGGCTTAATTTATAAAAATTCCCTAAACACTGGTGCTAGATTTAAAATAAAAGAACCAGTAGCAAACAAGCTGGCCTTACAAATATGTCATAAAATATAATGCAGGCCTGCAAGGTAGACTGAACTGTGACCACTCACAGAACAGGCCCAGCGGCCTGCTGAGAGGCAGAGCTGCCCCCTTCCCCCGTGCCTGCAAGGTAGACAGAACTGTGACCACTCACAGCACAGGCCCAGCAGCCTGCTGAGGGGCAGAGCTGCCCCCTCACCCCGCGCCTGAAAGGTAGGCGGAACTGTGACTACCGGCACAACAGGCGCAGCGGCCTGCTGAAGGGCAGAGCCGCCCCCAGCCCCGTGCCCGCAAGGTAGGCAGAACTGTGACCACCGACCGAAAAAGCCCAGTGGCCCGTGGAGAGGCAGAGCTGCCAACCAAGCCTGCAAGGTAGGCGGGCATGCACCCCACCAGCAGAACAGGCGCAGCGGCCTGCTGAGGGGCAGAGCCGCCCCCTCCCTGCCTGCAAGGTAGGTGGAACTGTGACCCACCGGCGGAAAAGGCCCAGTGGCCCGCGAAGGGGCAGAGCTGCCCCACGCGCCTGCAAGGTAGGCGGACATGCGACCACCAACAGAACAGGCCAGACCTGCAACCGACAGACAGAACAGACCCAGCGGCCTGCGGAAGGGTAGAGCCACCCCCCCCACGCCTGCAAGGTAGGCGGACCTGCGACCCACTGGCAGAACAGGCCCAGAGGCCTGCAGAGGGGCAGTGCCGCTGCCTGCACCTGCAGGTAGGCAAAACTGCGACCACCGACAGAACAAGCCTAGCAGCCCGCAGAGGGGCAGAGCCGCCGCCCGCGCCTGCGAGGGATACTTTGCAACTATACAAGACCAATATAAATATATAGGGGGAAAATTCAATAGCACAAAGTTTCACCAAGCGGAAAGAAACGCGAACAGTATGAAGATACAAGGAAAGAAAGGACCACAAGCAATGTAGGTCAACTCAACGTTAGAAGAGGTAATAGCTGCAGCAGATGGAATGTCAGATAAAGAATTCAGGATATACATGCTTCAGATGATCTGGAGTCTCAAGGAAGACATCAGACAGCAAAATCAGACAATGAAAGAGCACTTCAACAAGAATTAACATAAACAAATCCAAAGAAAGCAAAAGAATCAACACAGGGAGATAGAGGTTATAAAAAACAAA
>NW_026007678.1:48528-52138 GCF_001458135.2 Marmota marmota marmota
GAAGGGAAATTGCATGGAAATGGAAGGAGACCCTCAGGGTTATACAAAATTACATACATGAACAAGTGAGGGGAAAGGGAAAAATAATACAAGGGGGACAAATGAATGACAGTAGAGGGGGTAGAGAGAGAAGATGGGAGGGGAGGGGAGGGGAGGGGGGATAGTAGAGGATAGGAAAGGCAGCAGAACACAACAGACACTAGTATGGCAATATGTAAATCAATGGATGTGTAACTGATGTGATTCTGCAATCTGTATATGGGGTAAAAATGGGAGTTCATAACCCACTTGAATCAAAGTGTGCAATATGATATATCAAGAACTATGTAATGTTTTGAACAACCAACAATAAAAAATTTAAAAAAAATAAAATATAATGCAAAGAGAGTAATAATGTAAATAAAATTGTTAGAGATTATGGAAGATATTTTAGAATTGTATCAATAAGGACTATATTGTTCATAATAATTTTATCTTTCTTCTCTCTTTAATTTCTTGTATCTCCAATATCTTTAAAAGAGGAAAAAGGAGAGACCCAGAGACAGGGAAAAAGAGAAAGAAAGAGAGAGAGATGAACCATACAGTGATCACAGAATTTGTGCTCCTAGGCCTTTCTGATGATCCTAAACTTCAGATTGTAATTTTCCTGTTTTTATTTATCACTTACATATTAAGTGTCACTGGGAATCTGACTATCACCACTCTAACCTTGGTGGATTCCTGTCTACAGACTCCTATGTATTTCTTCCTCCAGAACTTCTCTTTTTAGAAATCTTATTTACAACTGTTTGTATCCCTAGGTTTCTAGGCGCTATTGTCACCCAGGATAAGACCATTTCCTATAACAATTGTGCAGCACAACTTTTTTTCTTTATCTTCATGGAAGTGACAGAATTTTACATTCTCACTGCCATATCCTATGACCACTATGTTGCCATCTGCAAGCCACTTCATTACACAACCATTATGAGCAGGAAACTCTGCACCCTGCTTGTGCTGTGTGCCTGGGTGGGTGGGTTTCTGACCATTTTCCCACCCCTGATGCTTCTACTCCAGCTGGATTACTGTGCTTCCAATGTCATTGATCACTTTGCATGTGATTATTTTCCCCTCTTACAACTGTGTTGCTCAGATACATGGCTCCTAGAAATCATTGGTTTCTACTTTGCTCTGGTTACTTTGCTATTCACTTTGGCATTAGTGGTTATATCTTACATGTACATTATCAGGACCATTTTGAGAATTCCGTCTGCCAGTCAGAGAAAAAAGGCTTTTTCTACCTGTTCCTCTCACATGATTGTCATTTCTATTTCATATGGAAGTTGTATATTCATGTATGCTAATCCCTCTGCCAAAGAAAAGGCATCACTGACTAAAGGAGTAGCTATTCTCAACACCTCTGTTGCCCCCATGCTGAATCCTTTCATCTACACCCTGAGGAACCAGCAAGTAAAGCAAGCCTTCAAGGATGTGGTCCACAGAGTAGTATTTTCTACAAATAAATAAAATAAGTTTTTGTAAAAAAAAAAATAAGGGACACTATAAAAAGCAACTTAGTAAAGTCTTGAAATTCATAAATATCTTTACTAAATATTCTTGTTCTCTAATAATTTTTTAAAATGTCACATTATACTTAATTTGAAATTTTTTCTGGTCCATTTCTTCCACCTCCACACCCAAGGACATCCAACATATTGTTCACCAAGTTATTTAAATGTATGACAAAGTTTTCCAATACAGAATTTTTTCTTGAAATGGCATGTATTTATTTAAAATATACTCTATGATGTAGTAAATAGTTTTAATTCTGTTTATATCACCACATTGTACTTCAGATGGAATTTATCTCATGTTTTCAAGGTGAATATTAATGTCATAATGTATTTAAATCTACATGTTCTGTATCTTGATTCATTAGATTCAGTCCCTATAGGTAATGTGTTCTATTGCATTGTATCTTTAAATGTACAGATTTGTGAAATTTAAAGGGCATCACTTTCATTTTCTCTGTAAATTGAGTTGCTTGTTTAATATACAAATATAAATTTAAGTTTCATTATAATTATGTTAACATATGATTATCAACTCAACAATTAAACTTTTGTCTTGAGTTTTATCAGTTAATAATTATACCACAGGAGTATTTCAAATTAAATTGTTCCATTTATAAATTTTTTCCCAAGTAATGTTGAGTAGAAAACTTGAAGACTAATATATTTTATTTCTAAATTTGTAGACTAGTATAATTTACAAAGTAAAATACACAATGAATTTAAATATTTATAAAATAAAAATCATTATACTGATTTTAAAACATTTCAAAGAATTCTTAGTCCTTACCTCACAACTATTTGCTAATATCTGGAAATCAAAGGATTCTAATATAAGAAATTAAAATGTTGTACTGGGGTTGTGGCTCAGTGGGAGCACACTTGCCTAGCATATGTGAGGCACTGGGTTTGATTCTCAGAACTACCTACAAATAAATAAAATTAGGGTCCATGAACAACTAAAAATATATTATATTTAAAAAAGAAATTAAAATGTTAATGTCTCTCTGAGACATTAGGAATTCTTATGATTTATAGATGAACACATGGCTTTGAATTAAATGTTTCTGGTAGCTTTTTGAATTAAATATTTCCAAGGAACTTTCACATATGTATTACATACATTTTTTAAAAATAAGTCCTCCAGAATATGGTTCAGCAATTGAAAAATTTCATTCTTGTTCTTATGCAGTCCTAAGCAAGAGAGAATAAAATAAGAAAATAGTTTATTACAATGTAATTTTATAAGTTTTATGTCTCTATGAGGAATATATTGTGTATGTATTTTAGATTAATTTTTATACATATTTGGACACAATACCTTTTTTATATTTATTTATTTTTATGTAGTGCTGAGGATCAAACCCAGTGCCTCACATGCACTAAACAAGTGCTCTACTACTGACAATCCCGGCCTCTATAATGTATATATTTAAAAATGTATTGAAATATAAATAATAACAGTTAACTCACAACATTAACAATTCACATAATTTTACCAATAAGAAAGATAAAATAATTGTTATTTTTATTTCTTGCACTAGTGTTGAGAGCCACAGCCGAAGGGGCCCCAGCAAACTTCCAGCTGCCAGCAAACTTCCAGCTGCCGGCTGATGATTGGCTCACAGCGGCCCCAGCAACATCTAGCTGATTGGCTCCTCTGCGGTGATGCTCATTGGGCTGTTTCCCTGCCCTTTCAGACCACGGAGCTGCTCATTGGGGGACTTTTTTGGCTCCGCCCACGTGACCCAGCCAATCGGCCTCAAGAGCAGGAGGATTGTGGGAGGTGGAGAGAAGCTTGTGTGGGAGAGAGAGGCTTGTGGAAAGCTGGTGGTGGCAGTTGAGGCTCTGAGGGTTTTTCCTGAGAGGCTGTTTTGTTTGGCGTGTGTGGTTCTAAAAATAAAGTTAGTTTCTTTTGACAGTGGCTCCTGATTGTGCCCAGCCAGACTGTGGCACACCAGGATAATAGCCATGATATAGATTACATGTATGTGTGTGTGTGTGTGTGTGTGTGTGTATATATATATATATATATATATATATATATACTGTCTCTTATA
>NW_026007678.1:52591-83282 GCF_001458135.2 Marmota marmota marmota
ATATATATATATATATATATATATATATAATTTCATAGAAGGTGAGTTGAATGGTAGATGGTAGTTACAGAGGCAAGAATTGGGAAAATAGGAACAACAGGGAAATGTTGACCAAGATATACTAAATTACAGTTAAATAGAAGCAAAACTCTGATGTGCTATAGCACAGCAGGGTGACTACAAATAACAATAGTGTACTGTGTATATAAAAAATTAGAATGGAATATTTGAATGTTTTCATCATAAATGATACGGGTTAAAGAAGATTTCTATGTTTAACCCAATTTAAACTTTACACAATGTACACATGTGTCAACAGATTCCATGGCACTCTATTATAATGCATAATGTTTATGTTTTACATATGTTTTAAAATGAATTTACTTTTAAAAATAAAATACAAGGAAACTTTCATTTTTCTGGGAAAGTTTATCTTGTCTTCATTTCTGAAAGACAACTTTACCGTGTCCAATATTACTTGTTGACAGGAGTTTTTTGTTGCTGTTTTTATGTTGTTGTTTTTTTTTTCCAGATCTTTGCATTCATAATTACACTTCACCTTCTAAGATTTCAGCTGAGAGGTCTTCTATAGGTGTACTTAATCTCACTTACACTTTATTTGCTTCTTTTCTTTTGCTGCTTTTAAGATATTCTATTTCTCTTTCATCTTTGATAGTTTGATTACAATATGTCTTTATTTGAATTGATCCTTATCGGTTACCTTTGCCCCCCTTCCCTGAATATTCTCAAGGTTTGTAATGTTTTCATTATTTCATTTCTGAAATAATCTTTCTACCAATTTATCTTTCACTACTATCTTTTGAATGCTAATGACTTAGACATTTCTTCATTTTTATCACTGTTTCATAAATTCTATGAACTTTTAAAATTTTTTTTAGTTTCTTCTTCTAACACATTTCTTCCCTCAAATATATTTATTTGAAAATTATCTTCTCTCTTATTTCAGTTTCAGACAGATTCTTTTTTAATCAGTTTTGATATTAATGCTCCATATTGCATTTTTATTGTATTTTCAATATTTATTTGATTTTCCTGTTATTTCAATCTCCGTTAAATTTATCTAATATATTTCTGAACTGTTTCTCTGTATTTTCTTGATTTTCACTGAGCTTCCTTGAAAAAGCTATTTTGAATTCTTTGTTATGTAGTTTATACATCTCTCTTTAGAGTCAGTCATCGATGCCTTATGCCTTTTTTATTCATGCTTCTTCAATTGTTCTTAATCCTTCTGATCATGCATTGATGTCAACTGGTTGAAAATGTATGCATTTGTTCCAGCCTTTTCAATATCACTTTGTTAAAAGACATCTTTTAAAAATAAGTTTATTCAGATTTTCTGAGTAGACCACCTGGTGTATTCCCTAAGCCCATAAACACTGCAGACATTGCCACAGGATTGCCACAGCTGGCAACGTGGGCTGTAATCCTGTGGCCTTCTAATCTTGGGCTGACAAGAGTAGCTCAACACTGGAATGTAATTCTGTGGCCATTGAGCTGGCACAGTGCTGGGGGAACCTGAAGCCCACAACTAGTGTGATCTTTCATCCATGAGATTTGTCCAAAACCCAAGTCCACTGCACTTGGCTTGTGGTTTTGAGAACCAGAAAGTGAGTGAATCTCAATGGATTTGTTGTGTCTTTTGTTCCAGAGTGAATCTAGAAGCTCAGTCCATAGGTCCAATCTAAAGCCAGTAGTCTACCTGGTGCTGTGTTTATTGTGGTAGGTCCGGAATTGAATCTAAGGCCAATTCCTATGTTCATTTACCTCTCTTTTTCCCATGTAGATGGTGTCGCTCTCCACACTGTGTAGCCTGGGGTTGGGGAGATGTGACAAAGATAATATAAAACCATGCATCATATCCTCTTTGATGTGTCAGATTTTATTCTTACACTTCAATCGGGTTCTGTTGATGTTTTACGTGGTTGCCTTGGCTGTTGTTAAACTAATTGCATATGAGTATAGCTGTACAAATTATAAAGCAATGATGGATAGAGAATCCTATACCACCATCTTGCTCTGCCATTCACAAAATTCCAATCCCCTTTCAAAGCAATGGTGGGATCTGGTAGCTGAACTATGTTTTGTTGGCTTAATATCTAGTCACTAATCATCTCCAGAGCACCTTGGAGACAAGTGAGCATGTTATTAAAAAGTAAGTGTCTTATTAGATTTTGGGTAGATGTGTAACAGATCAGTCAAAATTAAAATGAGGGCTGGTGCTGGGATTGTAGCTCAGCGATAGAGCGCTCGCCTAGCCCGGGGGTGCGTGCGACCCGGGTTTGATCCTCAGCACCACATAAAAAAAAAAAAAGAAAAGAAAGGCATTGTGTTGTGTTCATCTACATTTGAAAAATAAATATATATTTTTTTAAAGTGAGGGCTGGGGTTGTGGCTCAGTGGTAGAGCACTCACCTCGGTGTGTGAGGTACTGGGTTGAATTCTCAGCACCACATATAAATAAATGAATAAACTAAAGATCCATAAACAACTAAAGAAAAAAATATTTTTAAAAATTAAAAATGAAATATTAGGAGGTTAGGAGAAAATCTATAAGTGTAATAGAAACTAAAAATAAAGAAATAAATATTGAAAATTATAATGAGCATGTGGTTGTGGAATAAGAGAGGCAGGCCATTCACCACTTAAGATTGTGAGAAAATATTTTAAAGACGTGTATATATAGTAGGATATTTACATAAAATCCTATGCTTTGTCTAATAGAGATTCATCTTATTTTTCCACTAAAAATATTAATAAGGTTACACTACTGACAAATACACAGATGATGGGGATTATATATTTAACTACTTTCTTCTTCGAGCATTTATATGAATAAAAGTTGCCTCATATGGTTTTTATTCTGTTCAGAAAAATGAGATAAGAAAAATGTTTAGTCAATTTCAATGCCTGATAATTAATAAATCTCAAACAACGATTGCGTATTTATTACTGTTAAAGGGTTAGGGAGAAAAATAGGAAAATAATCCCTATTTGCATTTAAAAACTGAGGGCATGGAATGCAGTGTTCATAAGTAGGAAATAGTTTTTATTATTTCCACATAAATATGTTGAGTCAGTCATTTCAATGCCTAGCTTTTTTTTAATGTGTGTCAGTTATCAATTCAACAGAACTCAATGCCATTGCATTTTCCTTTACGTTCACTAGTGGCTTACTCATCTTTTCTTATTTTCTCTCCTCTGTCCTACTTCCAGATACTCTCATGTTCCAATCCATCAGAGATAACACTTCTGAAATTTAATACACACATGCCTTGTATATTTCTTATATATGAAAAATAAGAAGAAACTGCTAAATAGAAAATGTTTGTTGCATCTATACTTATGTATGGTTTGTGAGTATTATAATTTTCTAGTTATAAAATTCATATCTCTCAATGTAGAACAATTTTATAAGTTTAGATATTTAATACCAACTATTTATTTTCTTGTATCACAACTATTTTTGCAATAAGAGGATGTCATATGCATAACTATAAGCAACAGTTCAATTAAAGTATATGATACAATAAAGGAAAGTAAATGCAACTTTTAGCAAATATTGGTATAACATTAGTTATGGGCATAAGAAGGCTCTCCCTAAATGTAAATGAGGATAGAGGGATAACACTCATCATAGATCCTTAACACTGGCCATTTCAGAAGACACTTAAGTCAGACTAGAAACTCAAGTAGCGTTTTCCACCATCTCCCTGTGTTATTGTAAGGAAGATTTGACCAGGTTGTCAAAATTCAAGGGATGCAAATATGCTAACATTCCTGAAAATAGACCCAGAATTTCTCAAAGAAAAATGTATAACTTCAAACAGCAATAGGAAAATCAAATTCTAAATCACACTTTTGTATACCCAATATCACGTTATTTATATACATGGCTTATTAACATCAATACATTTTATACTTTCTTATCAATGTTAATAAAAAAAACACAATGCAATGATTCATCTGTATTTTTTAATAATGACTCTCCTTGGCACTCTTCATTTACTTAATGAATTCCCAAGGTTATAAAAGACAGATAAAAATAAGTCCATCTCCATTTGTATAACATACATAAATTGAAATAGTTTTTATTTTATATTGTAAAAATCAGCATTTGCAGGAAAATGTAACATTCTCTGATGTCTATGGAAAATATTACATGCATGTAGGATTATAGGTTTTCAAAATATTTATTTAAAACAGTTGTGTAAAATTAAAGAAGAAGTTTTTAATAAGTATTTTGTATTGTATGGAAAGGGACAAATGGAAGAGTACTTTAGTCAGCATAAACTTAACTCTGTTTACACATGGATCTTGTGAGAGAAAGAAACATAGGATTAATTGTAATATTATAAAATGTTCCAAGAAGTTTACTGTAAAAAGAACCAGTCATTTTATTGGTCAAATATTACTGGTCTCTAATTAAAGTGAATGAAATTTCAGAGATCCTTGAAAAGGATCAACCGAACTCAATGCCATTGCATTTTTCTTTAAGTTCACTAGTGCCATTGCATTTTTCTTTAAGTTCACCCCATTTGTTTTGAAAGTA
Organism: Marmota marmota marmota; assembly: GCF_001458135.2. NCBI lineage: Eukaryota > Metazoa > Chordata > Mammalia > Rodentia > Sciuridae > Marmota > Marmota marmota. The sequence goes on from NW_026007678.1 coordinate 57,162, forward strand.
CAAAGGAAATCAAATTAATTGCTGAACCCATTGGCCATCTGTGAAATATGACTTTTTAAGAAACCCAAGTGGTAGATTTTCAGACTTTATAATCAAGACCAGAAGGTAAGCTTGTTTTTTTCAATTATTTAACTTTTAATATTACAAGGGTTCTAGATCTACAATTATATATGCAAAGTGTATTTTGAAATATATAAATGAAATGGAATATATATTATTTTAGAGAATTACAAATTTACTTGTTATTTATTACTGGGAATACCATCAATGGGATCCCAAGACAGCACAGCAACAGACCGGGATTTCTATTTTTATTCTTTTTTCCCTATGTTTCAATGCCATGCTATGATGGAAATAGGATTTAAACAGGGCATTCTCTAACTGAAAGAATATCTTCTTCCTAGAAAATGCTATTTTAATCATCCAGTTATTCATTTGCTACAGCCATATTGTGAAAATGATTGAATCATGCATTTTATGAATTAAAATACTTCTAGGCAATGATTGAAAGGAGTATCCTTTTCTTGTCCTTTTAGTCCTTTTACTAGAAAAATAAATGAGTCAAGGAGGGTAACTGCATTAGCCAGACTATAAAGTAGGAAATTTAGGAAAGAATGCTAACACATTTCCATGAATAAACTTATAATTTCTAATGTGAAATGATTATTACGGTGACTGGCTGATAAACCTGTGAAAGTTGCCTAAGCTACAGGGGACTGAGATTCTCAAAATATAATATCTGAAAGTAAGCCTAAATAAACTTTGAAGGATTTCAAACTTTTATTTCAATTGTGCTGTATTCTAGATTAGTTTTATAATATTGAGGAAAGAAAAAAATCAATTACAATAGTTTCATGTGTTTTATAAAGTAAATATTTTTGTAAATAAATAAAAACTTAATTTCAAAGAAATACTGCAAGAAATAGCTTCAATTTAAATATTATAACTGTAACCTTTTGTCCATGACCTGAAATTGTGTATTTTCAAGGAAGAGAGATCAATATTTGACTTCGGTAATACACATTATTTTGATGTGAGATACAATAGAAATGGGAGGGGGTTACTGGTGAACACAATGTTTCATTTTATTTTACAAAAAAAACTCATCTCTATGAATCTTTTTAAAGTGTCTTGCCCTATCTTCAATCTCATGCTAATATTTTTACATTATAGAGGAACATACATTTTATGTTCTAACTGGGTGGAAAAAAGGATTGACAATGAAAAACCACACTGTACCCACAGAATTCATTCTATTAGGGCTATCAGCTGACCCAGAGCTTCAGATTGTGATTTTTCTCTTTTTAATTATCACATATATATTGAGTGTTGCTGGAAATCTGACAATCATCACTCTCACTTTGGTGGACTCCCATCTACAGACTCCAATGTATTTCTTCCTCAGGAACTTCTCTGTATTAGAAATCAACTTTACAACTGTCTGTATTCCTAGATTCCTGGGCACAATTATTACTAAGGACAAAAGAATTTCATATAATGATTGCATGTCTCAGTTGTTTTTCTCCATCTTCTTGGGTACAACTGAATTTTATCTTCTGACAACCATGTCCTATGATCGCTATGTAGCCATCTGCAAACCCCTGCATTATACCATCATCATGAACAAGAGAGTTTGCATTTTGCTTGTCTTTTGTGCTTGGCTGGCAGGATTCTTAAACATCTTCCCACCAGTTATTCTTTTTCTCCAGTTAGATTATTGTAGCACCAATGTCATTGATCACTTTGCTTGTGACTACTTCACTTTATTGAATTTATCCTGCTCAGACAAATGGCTCCTAGAAGTGATTGAATTTTACTCTGCGCTAGTGATTCTGCTTTTCACTTTGGCATTAATAATTCTATCCTACATTTTCATCATGAGGACAATATTAAAACTCTCTTCTGCCAGTCAGAGAAAAAAGGCATTTTCCACATGTTCTTCTCATATGATTGTCATTTCCATCTCTTATGGAAGTTGCATATTCATTTATCTTAATCCATCTGCAAAAGAAAGAGCATCATTATCCAAAGGAGTTGCTATTCTCAATACCTCTGTTGCTCCCATGATGAATCCATTTATATACTCTCTGAGGAATCAGCAAGTGAAGCAAGCCTTTAAGGACACCATCCAGAAAGTGATGCTTCTCTCTGGTAAATGAAAGTATTAGTAATGATGGAAAAATAGAAAAATAAGAAACCAATCCTGGTTTCTTCCTTCAAGATTTTTTTCTCTTTTTCTTCAACCCCTCTATTCTCCAACCCTCACATCCCCAGCATATGTGAAACCAAGTACTTTGCATGAATTAGTATTTTGTGGACTGGGACATCTGAATAGTATATTATACTTGTGTGCCTTTTTCCCCCCTCCAATTTTTACTATTTTAACATCCTTTATTTTTCTTAATACATATGTGTATTTGTTTTATGTACTCTACTGTCTTCCCACTTACTTGTATACCCCAAATTACTTCCTGACTATTCTCCTGCTACTAAACCTACTCATTAGATTTTCCTTTCACACTTCCTAAGATATACTAACCTTATATCTTCACATCTTCCCTCCTCAGCATATCATCTACTCCTCACCCCAGTCCATTGTCCACCATCAGAAACTGTAAAACCTTTTACAAACCTACTGATTATGTTATATATAATAATAAAATTAAACATTTCTGTACATTGTGACCAAACTGTAAATGTCTTAATAGCAACAAATTGTTTATAGGTGGTGTATTGTTTATATTGGAATATGTTAACATTGCCCTTCCCAACACAGGAGAGGTAGTGGAACCCTAAATAAGCACTTTAAGCCTATAGGGTAAAAAATAATAATAATAATGCCTCCAACCACAGTGCTAAAAGGAAGACACACAAGCAACATGAAAAGACAAGGGAAGAAAGTGCCCCAAACAAATGAAAATGTCACATTATTGGAATCCATGGCTAGCACAATGAAAGATATGACAGAGGAGGAGTTCAGAAAGTACATAATTAAAATATTCTGTGAATTAAAGGATGATATCAGAGAGGAAATACAGGCAGCAAAAGATCATTTTGACAAAGACCTACATAAACAAATACAAGAAGCAAAAGATTACTTCAATAGGAGATAGAGGTCCTAAAAAACAAAACAAAACAAAAAACCAGAAAGATTCCTTGGAAATCTGTGAATGGAACCACCATTTGAGCCAGCTATTCCTCTCCTTAGACTATATACAAAGGACTTAAAAACAGCATACTGTAGGGACACAGCCACATCAAAGTTTATATCAGTACAATTCACAATAGCTAAACTGTGGAGCCAACCTAGATGCCCTTCAGTGGATGAATGGATTAAAAAAATGTGGCAAATATACAAAGTGGAATTTTACTCAGCATTAAAAGATAATAAAATCATGGTATTTGCAGGTAAATGGATGGCATTGGAGAAGATAATGCTAAGTGAAGTTAGCCAATCCCCAAAAAACAAATGCTGAATGTTTTATCTGATATAAGGAGGCTGACTCATAGTGGGGTAGGGAGGGGGAGCATAGGAGGAATAGATGAATTCTAGATAGGGAAAAAGGGTGGGAGAGAAAGGAAGAGGGCAGGGGATTAGCAAGGGTGGTGGAATGAGATGGACATCATTATCCAAAGTACATGTATAAAGACTCAAATTGGGTGTAAACATATTTTATATATAAACAGATATTAAAAATTGTGGTATATATGTGTAATAAGAATTGTAATAAAAAAACAAAGTACATGTATAAAGGCATGAATTGGTGTGAACATACTCTATATACAAAGATATGAAAAATTTTATTCTATATGTGTAATAAGAACTATAACGGATTCCACTGTCATGTATTTAAAAAAATTAATAAAATAAAAAAACCCTCAATAAACCAAATTAAATTAAAAGTTCAATTAAAAGCATCACCAACAGAGTAGACCACGTGGATGAAAGCACCTCAGACAATAAAGACAAAATATATAATCTTGAAAAGAGTATAGCCCACACAGTGAAAATGGTAAGAAACCATGAACAGAACATTCAAGAAATATGGGATAGCATAAAAAGACTGAATTTAAGAGTTATTGGGATAGAGAAAGACATAGAGTTTCAAACCAAAGGAATGAACAATCTATTTAATGAAATAATATCAGAAAACTCTTCAAACAAGAATGAATTGGAAAACCAAATCCAAGAAGCTTATAGGACACCAAATATACAAACTCACAATAGATATACACCAAGGCACATTATAATGAAAATTTCCAACATACAGAATGAGAGAATATTAAAAGCCATGAGAAGAGAAATGGATGGCATTAGAGAAGATTATGCTAAGTGAAGTTAGCCAATTCCCCCCAAAAATGCAGAATGTCTTCTCTGATATAAGGAGGATGACTCAAAATGGGATTAGGAGAGAGAGCAAGGGAGGAAGATTACCTATAGATAGGGAATAGGGGTGGGAGGGAAAGGGAGGAAGAAGAGGAATAGCATGAAAGGTGAAAGGAGACCCTCATCATTATACAAAATACATGTATGAAGATGTGAATTTGGTGTCAACATACCTTATTTATAATCAGAGATATGATAAATTATGGTATAATGGTGTATTGAGAATTGTAATGCAAAAATAAATAAATAAATAAAAATAAAACAAAAAATAAAAAAAAGCCAAGAGAAAAAGGAATCAGATTACATATAGGAGAAAACAATTAGGATAATGGCACTTTTAAACACACACCGTGAAAGGTAAAAGATCCTTAAAAAAAAAAAAAAACATATATCAAGCTTTGAAAGAAAATGGATGCCAACCAAGAATCCAGCAAAATTAAGCTTTAGATTCACTGATGAAATAAAAATATTCCATGATAAACAAAAGTCAAAAGAACTTACAAATAGAAAACCTATACCACAAAACATCATTGGCAAAATATTCCATGAAGAGAAAAAAAAAAGAACAATGAAATCAGTAGGGTAAAAATGATAACACTAAAGGAAAGACTAATCAAAGGAGAAACCAAGTCAAGTTAAATAACAAAAATAAACAAAAATGGCTGGGAATACAAATCATGTCTGAATAATAACCCTGACTGTTAATGTTAACTCACCAATCAAAAGACATAGGCTAGCAGATTGGATTTTTAAAAGGACTCAACTCTATGCTGCCTCCAGGAGACTTATCTCATAGAAAAAGACATACACAGACCGAATGTGCAAGGTTGGGAAAAATCATACTGCTCACATGGACTGCGGAAGAAAGCAGGTGTTTCTATCCTCATATCAAAAAAATAGACTTCAAGCCAAGGTTAATCAAAAGGGATAAACATGGACATTACATACTGCTCAAGGGAACCATTCACCAAGACATATCAATTGTAAATATATATGCCCCAAACAGTGGAGCATCTATGTTCATCAAATTCTTCTCAAGTTCAAGAGTCAAATTGACCACAACACAATAATCTTGTGTGGTTTTAACACACCTCTCTCACCATTGGATAGATCTTGCAAAAAAAGCTGAACTAAGAAAGTGTAGAACTCAATAATACAATCAACAACTTAGACTTAACTGACACATACAGAATATTTCATCCTTTAACACTCGAATATACTTTTTTCTCAGCAGCACATGAATCCTTCTGTAAAATAGACCATATAATATGCCACAAAGCAACTATTATCAAATACAAAAAGTAGAGATACTACCCTGCATTTTATCAGACCATAATGGAATGAAATTAGAAATCAATGACAAAATAAAAAGTAAAAATTACTCCAACACCTGGAGACTAAATAATATGCTACTAAATGAGCAATTGGTTGCAAAAGATATCAAGGAGGATATTAAAAAATTCTTAGAGGATAATGAGAACACTGACAAAACATATTGAAATCTCTGGGACACTATTAAGGTAGTATTAAAAGGAAAGTTCATTGCTACACAAATAATTCCTTGGAATAGTTGAAGGCTCTGAAAATTACATGCACCTTATTAAATATGAAAATTGTATAAATGCTCATAATTTTATCAGCCTTATTTAATATTGGCAAATAAATACAATCCATTGAATTTTCATAAGTTTTCTTACATTAAAAGCATGGTATTCCACCCTTAATTCTTGATTATAGATCCTCTGCTAGTAGAATTTTTTTAAATATTGTCTCTGGTCTTTGGAGACTTTCTATAGAAATGTTCATTTTTTTATGCTCTCATGAGCCCCTTCTGTACCTCTTGATGTCTTCCCTCCCACCTCCTCCCACATTGCTTCACAGTTTTAATCAATAGTAAAAAATGAGTGAGTCTTGGTATTATTATTATTATTCAAAAAATGTTACATTAATAGCAAATTTAAGAAAAAAATAAATACACAATAAACTTAAAACAAGTTTAAAAACAGCATTCATACTTTTTCACCATATAAAAATAATGTGAAATATATTTATAAAATAAAGGTCTCCCTTATCAGTAAGTAATTGAAATTCCTTCAATAGAAACCAAACCTTGTTTATTTAGTGAGAAGGTAGTTTGTCACCTCAGGGTGTTTTGGAAAACTCCTGCTTATATTCACAAACTCTGAGGAGGTAAGAGTGACATTACTAGAGCAGGAGTAAAGTAACTTGAAAGGAGGATAAAGGAAATCTTAGAAAAATATGTTTTCTTAAAATTTGTATATCAAGGAAACATAGTACCTTTACCTGTCTTTTGCTTTAAACTTACTCAGCATAAGAAATTTGGATCAAGTATGTAAGAATACTTTGCAATGTAAGTAATGTTGGGAAATACCTCTTGTAAGAGAACGATAAAACCTAAGTACTGTCCAGGCTGGCACAGGGCATAAAATAGAGAACTGCACCTGAAGGCAGCATTTGGTTCAACAACAAACTCAATATTAATTACCTAGATGAATGTTTCTTTTAAATTGACTATACCTAAGCTAGTCACTAGAAAATGTTGAAAAATAGCCTTGAAAACCCTGTCCTAACTTGCAATATTGCAATCTTTGTAAAACCCAGCATTTTTATCTTTATAAATGCATTTTATTCATACATATGCATTAGACATATTAATGTAATTCAGTATGATTTTCTATACATGCATGTAGTTTGCATTGATCATATCTAACACATTTCTTCCATTCCATTCTCCCCTCAAACCCCACCCTTCCCCCTTCCAATCACTAGTAAATCTAGTATTTCTACTTTCAGGTCCCCCTTTTTTTTTTTTTTTTTTTTACTTTCCACATATGAGAGAGAACATGTGATACATGACTTTCTGTTATCTGGATTATTTCACTTAACATATGTCCTCCAGTTCCATCTATTTTGCTGCACAGATTTTGTATTTCTTCATCGCTGAATACTGCTCCATTATAAATATGCCACTTTTTCTTTGTCCATTCATCTATAGATGAGCACCTAGGTTGAATCTATATTCACTCTTGTGAATAACATCACAAAAACAAGGGTACACGGGTATTTCTTTGGTATGCTGACCTCATTTCCCTTAATTATATACCCAGGAGAGGAAAAGCTGGATCATCTAGTAGTTCTGTTTTAATTTTTTGAGACCCACCCTGCTGTTCTCCCTAGTGGCATTATTAATTTACATTCTGACTTAAAATGTATTTGAGTCCTTTCTCCACATATTCACTAGAATATCTGTGGGGCAGGGCTTTTTTATCTGCTTCATTTGTTAAAAATAACCAATTTAATGGTGTGAGGTGGCATCTCATTGAAGTTTTAATACAAAAAATATTTCTTAATATGCCATTACTAAGGTTTTTCACTATAAACAGGAGGAAATTAAAGGACAATTGTCATTATTAGGTGGCTTTCCATTTCCTCTGAAGATGGAAATGATAAAATATTTCAGAATTATCCAGATCCAAACTTGGATATTTATTAATTTTCATGTTCTTTTTCTTTGTGCTTTCTTCTCTAAGTTTGACAAAAGAAAAAGTAAGCAAAAAAAGTAATAAAGAAAGAAAAAGAAAAAGAAAGAAACCAAACAGAAGTAACAAAGTTTATCCTCCTGGGACTGTCACATAATCCCAGGCTCCAGATGGTAATATTCATCTTTCTCTTCCTCACCTACATGCTTGGCATTCCTGGGAACCTGACCATCATCACCCTTACCCTGCTGGATCCCCATCTTCAGATTCCCATGTATTTCTTTTTCAGGAATTTCTCTCTATTGGTAGTTTCATTCACAACTGTCAGTATACCCAAGTTCCTAGGTACCATTATTCCAAGAGATAAAACCATTTGCTTTAATGGTTATATAGCTCAGTTATTTTTTTGTCATTCTCCTGGGAGTCATAGAATTATGTCACCTGGCTGCCATGTCCTATGGTCACTACATTGCCATTTGCAAGCCTGTGCATTACATGACCATCATGAATCACAAAATCTACACAATGCTTTTCTTTGCTTGCTGGCTTGTCTCATTCTTATTTGTCTTCCTCATGCTCATGTTGCTGCTACAGCTTGATTATTGTAGGTCTAATATCATTGGTCATTTTACCTGTGATTATTTCTGCTTATTCCACTTTCTAGTTCAAACATAAGAATCCTAGAGGTGATGGTGTTTGCTTATGCTCTGTTTACTCTAACGGTCACTTTGGCATTGGTATTTTTGTCCTACATATATATCATCAGAATGATTTTGAAGATTCCTTTTACTAATCAAAGGACAAAGTCTTTTTCCATGTGTTCTTCCCACATGATTGTCATTTCCATCATTATGACAGCTGCATTTTTATATACATTAAACCCTCAGCAATAGAGAGAGTGTCTTTGAGTAAGGAAGTGGCTGTACTAAAATTCTCAATGCTTCCTATGTTGAATCCTTTTATTTACAGCCTAAGGAATCAGCAGGTCTAGCAAGGCTTCATGAACATGGCAAGGAAGATTGTGTTTTTCAAAGTAGATGAAAAGATCTGGTGTCTTGAGGTAAGGGCATATTGATGGGTAATTAAAATATGAAAGAGTGAAATTTGACTATCTAATTCAAATCAGTGTTGTTCTCCCTCTCATTCTTGTACATTCATTCTTTTTTTTCTCTAATAGTTTACGGGCACATTTATTTAATATACTTCTCACCCAAATAGAATTAGTTTTTTTCTGTTTTGCTGATATGCCACTCTTCCAATAGTTTTTTTATTATATCTTCTTAATAATAGTTATTTTACAGAAAATGTATTTTATGTTTTGCTCAGGAAAAGACATTATCCTCAGATATAGGAGGTGTATTTTAATTACTATATATTGAAAATATGATTTTGTGATTTTTAACTTTTTACAAAAATTCTCTTCAGCGTTTTGCAATTTCTCTAGGAAATATTTTAAATGTTATATAATTGAATTAAAATGTAATTACTTTTTTCATTTAAAAGCTGAGATTGGAACAGGAAATATTATTCAGTTATACCACTTCTTGACATTTATTCAAAGACTTAAATTTCACATTCTATCTATCTATAATCTATCTATCTATCTATCTATCTATCTATCTATCTATCTATATGCCCATACTTATTATAGTGCAATTCACAATAGCATGTTAAGAAACCAGCCTTGGTGTCTAAGATGTCAAGTTATGGAATGAGCCGCAATGTCCAGATGGATGTATAAAGATCATCTGTTATAAATACATAGTGACATTCATTTAGCCATAGAGAAAAAGAAATGATCGTATTTGCAGGAAAACTGATAGAGACCATTATGTTAAGCAAAATAAGCCAGACTAAAAAAAGTTAAGTATCTTGTTTCTCTTATATGTAGAAGCTAGAAAGAGAGAGAGAGAGAGAGAAAAGAAAGCAATCTCATGATTTGTAGGGCAGAAGGGTTTGTAGGGCAGAAGAATGGGATGAAAGGATGAAAGTGGGAAGAGTAAGAAAAAGACACTTGGGAATTAAACTGATGAAATCATGTATGTGTAGTGGTATGACCCTGTCACAAGGAATATTGCTACCTGTGTAAATACTACACACCAATAATAATATAAAAGGGGCTGGGAACATGTCTCCATGATAGAACAGTTACCTTTGTTGAGGTTTTATTAATTTTGTATAGTATTTTCATCATTAACAAAATTAAATTTTTACTTATTCTGTTTATAATACACTGTCTCTATACAACTTATGTGGATAGGTTTCTGTCATTTTTCTCAGCTGCTATTTCAAATACATCTAAAACAGTTCTTGATATAAACTTTGTATTAAACAAAGAAGCAAGTAAAAACAAACTTTTTATTGTTTATAGAGAGAGGGAAACTAAAGACAGATTACTAAGAACAATGGAAATGAAAATAGCAAAATACCATTTGTGATTTAGAACAGGTATAGCCTTAAATCATAGTTGGAATGGAAATTTTCTTCACTAGTAGCCATTTTACAGGTATACATCCACTCGTTTGTGTTATCAAGAATCTTGCAAGTAGCCATAAACAAGATTCTACACAGACTCATGTACAGTAGTTCATAATGTATTGTGTAGTCAAGCATTTCAAAAGACAAATTAAAGTATCTGGTGCTTGAACCAGTCTTGCAATGGAACTAGATTATTTAGGTGTTTGTGTTCCATGTGACTTTTCAGAAAAGTACCCATGTGAAGAGAAGATATATAATAAATAAGAGGATACAATGACTTATTTTGCAAACAATGTTGTTACTCTGAATCATTCATCTAAATACTTAATAATGGACTCATGAAAAATTTGGCTATGAGGGCAAAGAATAAATTTAAATATGAGTTACCTAGAGGACAAACTGCCAATAGCAGAGACCAGTGCTCATACAGCTCATATACTAGAGGAAGAAACCAGAAACCTGAGAGCAAATTATTATTTTTACACACACCCCACACTGCCTTCATGAAGGAGCTTACCATTTGCACTCAGTGGAAGAGATACTTATTCAAAATATGCATTTGTTTTTGTTTCTCACAGTACTTCTGCCAGCAACACCATCTTAATTTACTATTTTCTTTAATTACTGTCACAAGGAGCTAAATAAAATTGATACAGAGAAAGGAACTCATTTTACACTACAAGAGATTAAGCAGAGTGATGATGACTATTCTTCCTCATTTGTGAGAAATATGGCTTCTAATTCAACACCTGGAAAGTCTAGGACATACCTAGGATCACTAAGGATCTTTCTGATAAGAACACACATCATGATAAATTAGAATCGGACAAATGTGGCAGATAGAGTGAGTATCTATGCAAGGAAGGACATGATTACTCAAGAAGGAGCTGTAGGTCACCACACAACCTCCAACAAAATAACTGGTTAAAGAAAAAAAAAATATATATATATATATAAATATTTTAAATATTATATGTAATTCAAACAAATAAAAAGATGTATATCCAGGATATATAAAGAACTAGCAAAACACAACAAAAAGAAAAAAAATTTACATGGCTAAATATCTGAATACTCAACTTTACCAAAACCAATACACAAATGGCAACTAAGTCTAGTAAATTATGCTCAATATCATTGATCTCCAGGAAAACTAAAATAAAGTGCCAATGGATTCCTGTAGGTAATAGAATGATTAATATTTCAAAATATAAACTTGAAAATGAAATGCTAAAGAAGAAGTGGAACAAGAAAGACTCACATATAGTACATAGGAAAAATAATGGTACAATTGCTATTTCTTGTGATGTTAAATACACATGTAACAACAAAAAAGCCCTCTGCAGTATCACTCCTAGTTATTTTAACCAAGTATAATGAAAATTTACATTTACACAAACACATCTCTGTTAATACACATATTATCTTTAGTCATAATTACAATAAGCTGGAAATCACTCTAATAAACTTAAAAGTAAACTTTTTTTTTTACATTAGAAGATAAAATAAAGAAGGTTATAAACACAAAGAAAAAAGAATTAGTTAATATGCTATGGACAAAATTTACCCATATTGTTTTATTTTTCTTTCACTCCTTATTTATAGTTGTAAACATATTTGTTTTAATAATTTTTCTTCTTGGTATTGTAAAACAAAGACTAATACTATTTATCCATATATTTCCTTTCCTTCACTATGCATATCAGCAACTCAGATAAATAGTATCCCTTCATTCACTTGTGAAAAATATGATCCCAGTGTTCAATTTCAAAATTAACTAAAGCTAAGATAGTTACATAGGTCTTATCATTAGTAAACTCTCAAACAATAGGTTTAACGCAATGTTCAATCTTTAATGGCATTATTTTTAAAAGCTCTATTAAAATATTCATTTACTTCTTGAGTAAATTGTATATTTTTGGTTTAGTTACAATGTTCTGTCAGTCTTATGCATGTGTCTATTATAATCCCTTATAGAAAATACTAATATAAAGGAAAGTTCTGCTAAAATTTGTGAAAGCACATAAACTGTTACATTCATGAGATATATGTTATGGTTTTAAATCAATATTCTATGCCTGGATTTTCAATACTATACTGATTTTGAAATGCACTTCAACAATTCAGGCCCACCTGGAAACTATGAAGATGACCTTCTTTGGAAACAGGACTGTGCCGATATCAAGTTAAGATGAAATCAGTCCTATATATTAAGGCCATTTCCCACTTATATCATTTAATTACAAGTACTTTATAATATATAATGCAAAAGAGAAATACAGACTTACGCAATTTGTCTGGATACTTAAGAATTTTGAAAATGATATTATGTGAAAGTATATCTGAAAAAATTAAATAACTTTTAACATGAACAAATTTTGTATAACACCAAGAGTGCTATGAGATGCAAAAGAAAATAGTTTTTTCCCCTCAAATCTTACCTTGAATATTGAACTATCCCATTCATAATCCACAAAAAAATAAATAATGTGGGAAAGTGCTTTATTGTTTGGAAAAGAAGACAAATCAGAGTGTCTCCAGTTTATAAAAGCAAAATTGGTGAAAATTTAAATTTAAGGATGGTTTTATATAACAGAGGCCATTTTTTAAAAAAAATAATAATTTTAGTTGTAAATGGATTTTTTATTTTATTTATTTATTTATTTATAGGTGGTGCTAAGGATTGAACTCAGGGCCACACTCATGCCATGTAAGCACTCTGCCACTGAACCACATTTCCATCCATACCAGAGTCCATTTTACAAGATTGGTAGTTGTCATGCAATACAAACTTTGGACTTAGACTGGTAGTATACTCCCATTCATTAGACATCTCCATATATGATTATCATGGACACATTGCTTTGGATGACTGAATTATCTTGATAGTTTGTAGTGGTTTGAATGCAGGAAGAGAAATAAATTTGTGAAAGTATAAAGTATTTTTTAATGAAGAGGAAAGCAACATCAAAACGTACTGTGTTACACAGAGAGTGAGTTCTCAAGTGTTTTTATGTTTATTTGTTTTTGAAAAGATTTAATCTCAAAATTTTTATTATTTTTCTTTGTTTTCAATGAATATATTAAAATATTCAGAAGACAGGGATTTACACTAAAATTGTGAAAATATAATAAAGAAAATAAAGGAATAAATAAAATTTGTAATAACAGATTTTAGAAAGTATTTTGTGTCAATGTACTAAAAATCATTTTTCTCTAAAACAACAAATAGGAATTGTTTTAAAATTATATGTGTTTACATGTTATTCTGTTTTGTATATGTTTAAGGTGTATAATAATCATGTTTATATATATATATATATATATATGCTTAGTAAAATGATTACTAAGTCAAGTTTGTTTGTTTTCTTATCACAAGAGCACCTAAAATTTGCTCTCAAATCACATTTTTAGGATACAATATAGTATTAACTATAGTACCAATATTAGTTCTCTAGTCTTATCTATTCTTTATACCCACAAATCTGTACCTTTTGAAGATATTACAATATATATTTTAAATATACCATAATATAAAAGTGTTTATACGTATAGTATATACATCTACACAAACAATGGAATATTATTCAGCTTTATAACAAAGATACTTCCTCATTGGCATTTGTGACATCATGGATAATCCTAAAGGACATTATTCTAAGTGAAATAAGCCAGACACAGAAAAAAAAATTCTTTCTGTTTCTTTATTAGGATAGTAGATTTCTTATTTCTTCACATACTTTACAATTAACCTAGAGGACACCTCGATAAAGAGAAAAAAATAATGAGAAATTACACTGCAGTGACAGATTTTATTCTTCTTGGACTGACAAACGACCCACAGTGGCAGGTTGTACTTTTCGTGTTTCTTCTTGTTTCCTACATGCTAAGTGTGACTGGGAACCTGATCATTATCATCCTCACCCTTTCAGATCCTCATCTGCAGACACCCATGTATTTCTTCCTTCGGAACTTCTCCTTCCTAGAAATATCGTTCACTTCTGTCTGCATCCCCAGATTCCTTGTCACTATTGTGACAGGAGACAGAACCATTTCTTACAACGGTTGTGTGGCTCAGTTATTTTTTTTTTTCATCTTCCTGGGAGTGACAGAATTTTGCTATTTCCTATGATCGCTACGTGGCCATCTGCAAACCTCTTCATTACAAGACCATCATGAGCAGCAGAGTCTGCATCCTTCTTATCTTCAGCTCATGGCTTGCAGGATTCCTGATCATCTTTCCACCAATCCTCCTTCTGCTGCAGTTGGATTTTTGTGCCTCCAATATAATTTATCATTTTATCTGTGACTCTTCTCCAATTCTGCAGCTTTCTTGCACAAACACTCACTTTCTAGAACTCATTGAGTTCTTTTTAGCTGTGGTAACACTCATGTTCACCTTCACATTAGGTATTCTCTCCTACACAAATATCATCCAGACAATTCTGAAAATTCCTTCTACAAATTAAAGGAAAAAAGCCTTTTCCACTTGTTCCTCCCACATGATGGTTGTCTCCCTCTTTTATGGCAGCTGCATCTTCATGTACATTATTAAGCCCTCTGCAAGGGAGAGGGTGACGTTAAGCAAAGGAGTAGATGTGCTCAACACTTCAGAGGCTCCTCTCCTGACCCCTTCATATATACACTAAGAAATCAGCAAGTAAAGCAGGCCTTCAAGAGCATGGTCCAGAGGATGGTATTTTCTGCAAGTTAATGAATGTGATTCTGTGGGAAAATGGACCTCTTGAGGCAAAACTGAATGAAAAATTACCTATAAATTCTTTCTGAACACCTCATTTTGCTTCTTTGCTTAGACATATTTATATATCACCAACACCTCTTCTCCCAGTTATGCTAAAAACAGAGTCTTAACTATTTAAGGTAATAGAGCACTTGATCTTGCACCTTTGTAATTAAATTTTAGGTAAATCAATAATCCCTACTGTTTCTCATATCAAATCAAGATAGATTGAGAATTTACTCATAAAATCATTTTCTTATGAGCAGTTTGTGTTGACTGTTCATGTCCTCAGTAAGGCCTCCAATTAGCAGCAGGCTATCAGTAACTAATCTTTGGGAGAGTCAATGTTAGACATTAATTTTAAACTGTGCAGGGATTCATCAATCCTAACCCCAGAATTGTTCAAAGGTCAATCTTATGCTCTAAGGTGAAATATTATTGTAAATTATTGTAAAACAATAGAATTCTGATTGCTGAGGTTTTATGAAAAATACATCAGACAAAATTGGTGGTCATTTTTTATAGACTTTCAATAAATTATTTATAATAATTTCTATTATTTACACTGTAATATTTCATTAAAAAGACTTCCTTCAAGCATACAGAAATTGTAGATATGTAGCATTCACTGTCTCATACTGGTTTTGTAATCATGGGACAATGTCACATTATTGTTTGCATGATTCCAAAACACATACATAGTCAATTGATTTTCATTAGTGAATAATTATCTTGGAAGTTGATTCTAGCAAAGTTAAACGGTTGCTAAGGATGAAAATTTCTTAACATTATTTCACACTGGAACTTCCTTAATTCACATTTCCATGAAACATTGCTGATATTCTAGATAATAAAAATACTCAACAAAGCAACATTCATCCACTGAACATTGAATCATTTGAAATTACAACAGGTGGTGATTGGCTAAAACAAAATTATAATTATTAAGATCTGTCACTAGGGATCTAACTAGTAGAGCACTTGCCTAGCATGCCTGAGGACCTGGGTTTAATCTCCCTTACTGCAAGAAAAAAGTGAGAGAAATATAAAGAGAAAAAAACAAGAGATTATCACCCATGACATCTAAGTAAGAATTATACAACCAGAAAATTTTAGAAGAGTTTTAATTGTATGTGTGTCTGTATATGTACACTTACTTGGAAAGGTGAAACAAATAAAGAGATAATTTAATTAGAATAGAAAAAGAGGATAGGAGTTATTTTTTAACCTTCATGACATTTTCTGTCTTGTTTTCTACTTAATTGAATTCCTCTAAGTTAAGAATAAATGCCTTAATGTTTTTCTTTCTTTTTTTTTTCATTATTGCTTTATTGATACCAGGGATGAAACCCAGGGGCACTTAAACACTGAGCCACATCTCCAGTCCTTTTTATTTTTTATTTTGAGACAGGGTCTAACTAAGATGATGAGGCTGACTTTGAACTTGTGATCCTCCTGCTGCTGGGATTATAGGCCTGTGCCACCACATCCATCAATATTTTTCTAAAATAATCTACTTATTTATGTGTCTATAAAAGTAAACCACATTTGTTGCTGTCTTCTTCTTCTTCTTCTTCTTCTTCTTCTTCTTCTTCTTCTTCTTCTTCTTCTTCTTCTTCTTCTTCTATCTTCTTTCTTCTTTTTCTTCTTATTCTTTTAGAAGCAACTTGATAACTCAGGAATGTTGGTGGTATTTTCCAGTTCTATGTATCTACTTTCTATATTATATTGATGCTTTCATAAAAATTATTTTTCTTTATCTCTAATCCACACAATGCTAAGGGAACTGTTTAGGTGCAGTCATTTAATAATGCTATCTTCAACATCTTCCAAAATTAAAATAATTAACACCATTTAGTCTTTGAGGAGAGTGGCAGAAATGTGTGAATAATTGTAAAGACTCTCAAAGAAAGGAGACACAGAGACAAGATGCAGGGCAGGGGAGGTGGCACAGTGCCCCTGTGCCCAAGTAGCCACATTTATTCATAACAATAGGTTACATTAGGTCATTTGTACCATAACCACATTATTGTTTAGAATATCAGTAAGGTTGCTTATCTGCACTTACATTTCATAGTTACAATATGTAATGTTTAGAGGTTTGTGCAGTTCTCAACAAGGTCCATTGTCTGAAGTTACTTTTAGGCGGGCAGCTCCAAGAGAAGCATACCATGGAAAAGCATTGTAGTTATCAAACAAGCAAGTTCCTTTATTCCCAGGAATTATGTGCCTAAGATTAAGGTTGAAGCTGATAAGACTCTAGCATGGAGGGCATTACCATAGAAACTGGGCATCCTATGCCTTTGCACAGAAAATTTCCAAGGCACCAAGCATGCTACAGCCATCAGGGATCTCAATCCCAAACTCAGAACCCCTACGGCTCCCCTTTCTTGTTTTTTTTTTTTTTTTTTTTTTGGCCTTTTGGATGAATAATGTGTGTTTCCTTCTTAATGTTGGTGGAGGCAAAAAAAATAGGGTAGATATTGACAACAACAAGTACAACATAACAATTCCAGTATTAGTAAACATCCATCTATGAATAAGTGCTTGACCTAAGCAAAGTTAGCCAATCCAGTAGGTCTAAACCTTCATCACCTTGTTGGATCTTATCAATGATATCATTAAAGTAATTTAACTCCTTTGAAATAGAATTACCATTATCACTTAAGTTAAAGCAACACATATTATTAAACTCTTGATATCCCTTTTGATGTAATAATAAAAAATAATCAATTGCAGCCCAATTGTCAAATATGGTTTGATGATGTCATTTTTGTTCTTCATGAATCATATTAATAGCCACAGAGGTATAATTAATAATATTTGCCATAACACAGCCCAGTTTTATGCTTGTTTTGAAATCCCCAACAGCTAGTCCAGGGTTACCCACTAAGGGCAATGTCAAAGTGTCAAATTTTGTCTTAGAGAGAATCTCACTGAATCATCACAGTTTTTATCAAGGGGAATAGCCCTTTTATGAATCCATTATGCAGGATGGTGGCCTGTTAAATCCTGTAGGGATGGTAAGAACTCAGTTAGCCTGTTAAGACAACAATGGGTACCATGAAACATTTTTGTAGTTATATAACAATTTTAGCCAAGTGAACCCAGATAGTATAATGGGTTTTAAAAATCAAGGAGTCTGACTGTACTGAATTTCCATAGCTGGGGTACAACAACTGAACAACATTATTGTTAAGACCAAACCATTTACAAAGTTCTGTGTGAGTTTAGCAATCAAAGCAGTAACTAAGTTTTCTGGAGGACAATTTAATCCCATTTGAGCCAACAGCTGTTGAGCTGATGTTGTTAATGATTTTGTATTTCCCCAAGTCACTGGAAGTCTAGTAGCTCAGGATCCTCTTTCAGTGTAACTTCTCTTTAGATGATCTTTGTCCTTTTGTTTGGTGATATTCTCTTTATCCACAATCAAACAAAACTTGGGGATCAGGTTGTGAAGTCCCTTATGTCCATTTATAATTGATGTCTAATGCATCATGCTGAATCCAAACTGGACACATTGGCATAGACATGGCAATCTATTCTTTTCTCCATGTGATCAGAGGCATAGGGTCTTTTCCTCTTGGGTCTGGTGGAAAATTATATATTATATAAATTTTTGGTAATGGCTGGTGGGAATAAAATATCTATCCAAAGCAGATAACCAATTGTGAGTATAAAGTTTGTATTGTATGTTGAGTGTATTAACTGTAAATAAAACAATATTTAAAGCATTATTAATATGAGGGAGGCTAGATGCCCTTTTTATTTTATATTAAGAGGTAAGTTTTAAGAGTATGATGTATTTGTTTAACCAAAGCATGTCCAGCAGGATATGAGAAATTTTATGATTTAAATACATATTTTATTGATTACAAAGTTGTGTAAAAGCATGAAATATATCTGTAGGGGCATATCCATTTTTAATGACTAGCTTGCTCATGGTGGCAAAACAATGAGAAATGTAAGTAGATACCTTATTAGACCTTTGGGCACTAGCACAAATGAACTTAGAATGATTTATCAATAAAAAACATGAAGAAAGGAGTAAGGATGAAAAGAAGGGAAATGGGTAACCTCCATTTTTCAAAGTGTATTAGAAAGTGGAACTTGTGGATTTACAGATTTTTACATAGGGTCCTGAAAGGTGAGAAGAGTTGTTGACTATAGCATGAACCTGTTGAGAAGAGATGGAAAACAGCTCAGTTGGTAGAGCATGGGACCCTTAATCCCAGGGTCATGGGTTCATGCCCCACGTTGGGTGCCAGTTGTAAAGAATCTCAAAGAAAGGAGACACAGAGACAAGGTGCAAGGGCAGGGAAGGTGGCAGAGTGGCCCTTTTGTCCAAGCAACCATTATAACAATAGGTTACATTGGGTCATGATTACCATAACCACATTATTGTTTAGAGTATCAGTAAGGTTGCTTATTCTGCAGTCACATTTCATAGTTAAAATATGCAATGTTAGGAGGTTTGTGTAGTTCTCAAGAAGGCCCGTTGTCTGAAGTTACTGTTAAGTGGGCAGCTCCAGGAGAACCAGAGCTTGTGAAACCTTGCAGTTATCCAGCAAGCAAGTGTCTTTATTCCCAGGAGTTATGTGCCTAAGATTAAGGTCAAAGCTGATAAGACTCTAATATGGAAACTATTACCATAGCAACCAGGCCACCTAGGCCTTTGCACAGAAACTTTCCCAGGCACCAAGCATGCCACAGTCATAATGTCATCAGGGACCCCGATCCCAAACACAGAACCCCTACAAATAACAAGGAGGGATTGCGGGGAAGCACAGAAAATATATCAATTTCTCTAAGAACAAGGTTTATCGTTGGACAACAAATGAAACTAATTGCCTTTTGAAGTACTGTTTATAGAACACTGGACAAAGCACTGTCTGTTTATTAGACTTTAAGTGGCCAAAAATACTAATAGACAAAGCTCTGTAAGAAAAGGGTTACTATTAGGAACTATGCATAAGTTAGAAACTGTGTGACTATTTAATGGCATATTTAATTCCTTAAACTTTTCTCTTGTTATTTTANTGTGTCCCCTTCTCTTACTGTGCCCTTGGGTGTGTCCTACCTAGATGTCAGTCAACCTGTGACAGCAGACATCATGAAGCTAGACTCAGCCCTTGAAACCTGACCCCTTGCCTCATTTGAATAGCTTCTCCTCAATAAAAGGGGTCAGCTCTTTCTCTCTCTTTCTGGGGACCCTTAAGGTCAGAGGAGCAGTCATAGCACCCCCAAAGAAAAAAATATTTCTGTCTCTTGTGTGTTTATTTCACGCAGCCCAGTTAGCCCAGTTTCCCTGGAGTGACCCCTGAGTGTTTTAGTTGCAAGCAACTGGCAAGTGGGAAGTGGGGAAAAGGGGCTATCAGGAAGCAATGTCCTTTCTCAAGGACTGCTCCACTCACAGGAGTGTAGCTGCTTCTAGATCTCTTTAAAATACTAACCAAAGAATTAATCTCTTACATAATGAAAAAGAGTCACAAAATCATCTAAACCAGTATCTACCATGGAGATTACATGCAAGATGCAAATTACATAATCTGAGTACATTAACCTTGGAACAAAATTATGAGGTCAATTTCATAACTACATAAAGGACAATATTATTCATTTCCAAAGTTTTGTTTTCAATTTGATTGCAATAAACTGAAGCTGAAATGTGAAGGTGAATCAGAAGGAAGATGATTCATGACGTACTAATCCAGACTCTTTCATTGAAATTAATACATATATTGCATACATATTATATCATTTAATCTTTATAAACACCTTATTATCATCACTATAGTTCAGGTAATTAAAATCAGTCTTGCCTTTCCCATACATCTGCCCATCAAGCACCAACATGGTAGTAAAATGTTTCTGTGGTCACACAGCAACATATAGGCCTTATGGACCTAAGAATTTAATCTGGAAGGATTAAACTCCAAAACGCATTACACTCCCTAGAGAAGACCTGATCCCAAGGTCAGCTTTCTACACACAAATAATGTGTTCATATCCCTAAGTGAAAAGCAGTAACTTTCCAATTTTCAATTAATCATATGTAAAAATAATTTGAAAATAAAATGACACATTACAGTTTAACTTTACACTTAACTGTGTATTTTAAACATAAAACAAAAATTAGATAATTTGGATATGGTGGAAAATAAACATTTTAAAATAAAACTCATGACACTATTTTTTATTGTTAAATGAGTATTATAGAAAGTATACAATATCAATAATGCAAATTTCTATATAATAAGGAAAACATATGCATAAATTTGGAATAACATACAAACACCATCAGTAACTGGATTTTCAAGTTTATATATTACCAAATATATGTATCCCCAAAGACTCATCAACTTTATTGATATTGCTGTAGTTTTCTTGCTCACTCTATCAAAATTACCTCTTTGTTTTGGCTTTCCTAACACAATTTTATGGAACATAAAAACGTTATGCAATTATGTATTCACCAGCATGATCAAAATAAAGAAGTTTTGCAGAATCCAAAATAAAAATTTAAAAGGGCTGGGGATGTGGCTCAATTGCAAATATTCCCTGGGTTCATTCCCCAGTATTCTTCCACCAAAAAAGAGAGAATTTCTGAGGAAAAAGCAATTTAAGTAATCTAAAATACACCAAATTTAAGTAAAAAGATTCAATTGGGTTAAAAGTAAAGGAATGCAAAAGTTAATATTATTCTAAAACTAGTCAAAAAAAGCTGGTATAGCACTATAAAATTTAGGAAAATTATAGACATTTATAAAATATTGCCAGAAGATCACTTTTAAGGCAAAAACAAGAAGAATTAAGTAAGTAACAGAAAAAAGCAAACATTAATCAAATTTATACTTAGGAAAAGAAGGGTAAATTGATAACATTGATAAATACTAATTAAATTGAACAAAATATGCCAAAAAAGGAAGATAAAAATTAATGAAATAAGAAATCAGTGGTCATCACTACTGATTCAGCAAATATTAAAAGTAATAAAGCTTGATAATGAAAACTTTGTGCCAATAACTTGAAACTGTAGATGAAATGAACTTTTTGATACCTCAAAAATACAAGCTGTCACATCCCACAGAGAGAATAATCTGAATAAGTCCGTCTGTATTAAAGAAATTGAGTCTTTCATTAAAAGCTTTTCAAAACAAAAAACTAGGTCCAAAGGATTTTATTGGTGAATTCAATTGGCATAAAGATGAAAACATATGAATTGCCTACAATTTTTCAGAATATAAAAGAAGAATGCACATATCTTATTATTCTCTAACACCAGCATTAATCTGAAACAAAAACCATGTAAAGTCATTGAAAGAAAGGAAGGCTACAAATATCTCTCATGAACATAGTGACAGAATTTCTCAGCAAAATATTAGTAAATCCATATCTAACAATATGTAAAGATAGTTAAATGCCAAGAATGGATGGAATTTATTCCAGATATTCAAGTCTAGTTCAATTTTTAATGTCACTTTAAATAATCTATCATCAAGCTAAAAAATATCACCAGGTTAAAAGACAGTATGGTTACTGGATAGCAAGTGATTTAGAAAGACCATTCTTAAAAAAAAAAGACAAAACCAGATTCATTTCATCTCTTAATTTTATGAAAATTAAAAATATCGTATCAAAAATTCATTTAATAGAAATAACCGACTGAACATCACAGTCTTGCCTTGCCTACTTCAAATGTACTCAGAACAATTACATTAGCTTACAGTTAGGTAAAAAAGCCTCTTTTACACATGGTGACCCTGTGATTTTGTCTCTGATAGGGAGCTACCTGGCTGCCACTGCCAGAGTCATGAGAGTATCATATTAATATTGCTAGGTTCTAGAGAATGCATATCACTTTTATGCCTTCATAAAGGTAAAACATTATACGTCTAAACATCACAAGTAAGGAATCATCTGTATTTCCATTTGTCCTTTTCTTCTTTTTCTGTTATTCTGCCTTCTCTTGGTTTTAATGAACACATTATTTTTCTATTATGTACACTCTGTTTATATAATTTATATCAAGACATTATTTTTATTTATAAAGATTTCTTCACAGTGTACAATATACATTTTAACTAATCAGCATTTAACATCAAATGCAGGAGGATCATGAGTTTAATGTCAGCCTCAGCAATGGAAAGACACTATTAAACTCAGTGAGACCATCTGTAGTAAAATATAAAATAGGGCTAGGGATGTGGCTCAGTGGTTGAGTTCCCCTGAGTTCAATCTCTAGTGCCCAAAATAATAATAATAATAATAATAATAACAACAACAACAACAATAATAAACTATTTCTAGTGTACTGTGAGATTCTTGTAACAATATATCACCAAATCCTGTCTTTTATTCACTTTTAAATGTGTTTAAACATGTCACACAGCTTTACTAGCTATACTTTAAAAAGACAGTTTTCTTTTAGAATAATTAAAATTCAAAACAGTTAATTTTATCTTCATATAGTTCAATTACAACTATTTCTTTATAGAGATCCAAATTCTTACTAGTGTAAAGTTCCTTCTAGCTGGAGTGCTTTCCTTAACATTTCTTATAGATTAAATATTTTGGTCAATAAAAACTTTAGTTTGTATTTGCATGACAAATTATTTTTCCGCTTTAATGAGTATTTTTGCTGTGTATAGAAAATATCTAAGTCAACTTGCCTTTTTTCTTTTGGAACTTAAAGATGTCATGACATTATCTTTTGTCTTTCAGGGTTTAACATGAGCATCTGCCATGATTCTTATCCTTGTTCCTTTGAAACAACTTCTGTCTGGCAGCCTGGTGCTTCTTCCTTTTGTCTTAGTTGTTGAGCAGCTTTCATGTAATATGCCTAGGTGTGTTTTGCTTCACAGTTTTCTTATTCTTGGTATTCTCTGAACATTTTAGGTCTGTTATTTTGTGTGTGCCATCAATTTTGGAAAATTATCAGCCATTAATTATTTGAATATTTCTTGAAGACATTTGCATAATCCAGCCGGGAGATGGTCTCTGCTTCAAGCTTGCTATTACTGTGGTTAACTTCAGTAACCACAAGAAAGGCATTGCTTAGTAATACTTATATTTGGGGGACAGAATATTTCATCAAAGTTATGTTGGAGGGTGGGTGCAGATATATGCCTCCATTTGGGTTCTTTCTTCTCATTTGACTTTGGCTCTTCTCTTTGCACTGTTTCCAAAATGAATCTGTTTTTTTGTCTCTCTGTTGGCTGTATTTTACTATTATGAATACTCAAAGGATGCTACTATGCATGGGGTGGGGAGCCGAGAAAGGGGCACTCTGTGGTGTTCTGATTCTCAGCCTTTACAAAGGAATGTGAACCTCCATTTTAGCATTTGTTCTTCACAAGTGCTTCTGTCCCCATCCAGGTATAATGTTGGTCCTAGCATGTATTTCAGTCTCTTTTCCATAGACTCAGATACTTACTTCTCCAAAACTTCTTTCAAAATTACAGAGATTTCTATTGAAACAATCAGCCTTAGTATTTGACAACACATGAATGAAAAAGATTGTGTTTGTATGTGTGTGTGTGTGTATTTTTAACAACAAAAAATAATGAAAGGACATGATGTGATAAGCTGGAAAACAGATGGAATGAGAGAGTCATATCACGTGAAATAAGCCAAATACAAAAATCAAGGATCTCATGATTTCCTCTCATGTGGAAGCTAGAGAGAAAAAAAGAAAAAATCGAGATCTCATGAAAATATAAGGAAAACTAGTAGGGTAGAAGCAGGACATTGGGTGGAGAGAGGACTGGAGGGTAAATGCAGGTACTGGGGAATGAAATTGATCAAATTATGTTATGTGCATGTATGAATATGCCTCAATACACTATTATTCCATAATATACTATTATGTATAATTATTATGCACCAATAGAAAAATTTTAATATAATCAGTATACAATCTACAAGGAAATAAGTTCAAAAAAATAGGTCTACTTAAAAATGATAAACATTTCAAAATTCCTCCTTTGTTCTCAAATTGGAAAATATATATTTTTTTTTGTTAATGAAAAAATATACAGCCAATTTCTTATCCCCATCTATTTTAATGTGAATCAGTGGTATTTTAGAACCTGATCACATATCTTCAAAATATACAGACACACTCATGAAAAGAAGAATAAAATTGCACATAATTGGTGAGTACTGGTGGTGATTCATTGGATTCTCATAGATACAATACATACATACACAGGATGGGGGCTGGAGGGCACACACCATGTTGATGATTCTGTTGTTTATTGTTTTCCTTAGTTGTGGAGATCAAATGCATAACGACCTGGGATACCAGTCTATAGTATGAAAAAGTTGTAGCGGGAGCTATATAAAATACAATTACAAGAATATACCTTTAGATATTTAAGTGAGATAGAAGAGAAACAAAGAAAAAACGTTTTAAAAAGGTGATAGAAAACGTACAAAAAGTGAGGAGAAAGAAAGTATATGGAAATATCTGTCATCCTAAATGCTCAAAAAATAAGAAAGGAAGAAAAAAAAAACCAGAAGGCAAGAGGGAAGAGAAATAGGAAGAGAAGGTAGAAGGCAGGTTATCTTCCTGCAACATCACATATTTTAATAAAATATTAACATTGTGTTGCTAATAAAGCAGTCTGATGATAAAATTTCCTGTAATACTCAAAAGATACGTTAAAAATAGAAAAAGGAAAACTACAATTTCCCAATTTGGGTCCTCTGTCAGTCCTACAATAATGAAGTTTGTCACTAATGAGTGGTTCCTCATAGTTCAATTCTGTTAAGATGCCATCTGACCTGCAAGGGGGTGAAGGTGATAAATAATTAAGCAATATTAAGGATACATCAAGTGCAGATTTTGAACTGATAATGAAGAACCCAGCAACTTAGTAGATGTGTATGTGCTTTGTTTTCCTTCGAGAGTTTTCACATTTTATGTAGCAGTGAGAACCACAGGCTAAACCCTCTTACTCTTATCTCCTTTCTGGATACTCATTTTCCTAATTCTCTTTTAGGATATATAT
>NW_026007679.1:0-3973 GCF_001458135.2 Marmota marmota marmota
TAGAAAGCCCCTGGGACTGAATGCCTGTTGAGATTGATGACACTGATCAGCAGGGAAATGAGGTTTGGGTTTGACACACAGGCAAATCTACAAAAAATAGGAGTAAAACAGGATAAGGTTGTGGGCAACCACATGGAGTTCTTAGCTTGTGTCAAGAAACTAATAATAATAGTATAGTGTTACTTAAGATAGGAGAAAAGATCATCTTAATAATAATAAATGGTATAAAACAATGAATATGAGAAGGAGGGACAAACAATGGACATGAAGGAGGGACAATAGAAAGTCTTTCAAAAAAAAATAACCAATATTATTGAGGTACATTTGTGCTAGGGATGTGGCTCCCTAGTACATTTGTGCTAGGGATGTGGAAGTTGCCTTGCTTGTGCAAGTACCCAGTTGTAATTTTCTTCATTTTTTTATACTGATTAAAAGAAATTAGTTTTTTTAAATTTTATTTATTCTAATTTGATATATCATGCAGAATGCAATTCAGCTAATATTATACTAATAGAGCACATTTTTTCATGTCTCTGGTTGTACACAAAGTAGAATCATATCATTTGTTTTAATACATGTACTAAGGATACTGATGTCCGTCTCATTCCACAGTCTTTCCTACTTCCTTATCTCCTCTGTTCCCAGCCCACCCTCTGCCCTATCTAAACTTCATCTATTTCTCCCATGCTCCTTTCCATCCCCACTATGAATTTCCCTCTTTATATCAGAGAAAAGTTTTAGCATTTATCTTTTTGGGATTGACTAACTTCACTTAGCATTATCTTCTCTAACTCCATCCATTTACCTGAAAATATCATGATTTTATTTTTTTTATTGCTGAGTAATATTCCATGGTGTATATGTACCACATTTTCTTTATTGATGCATCCACTGAAGGGCATCTAGGTTGGTACCACAGTTTAGCTATTGTGAATTGTGCTGCTATAAACATTGATGTGGCTGTGGTCCCTGAAGTGTGCTGTTTTTAGGTCCTTTGGATACAGTCCTAGAAGAGGGATAGCTAGGTCAAATGGTTGTTCCATTCCCAACTTTCCAAGGAATCTTAGTGCTTTCCATATTGGCTACACCAATTTGCATTCCCACCAGCAATGTATGAGTGTGCATGTTTCCCCACATCCTCACCAAGAGTATTGTTGTTTGTCTTCATAATAGTTGCCATTGTGATTGGAGTGAGATGATATCTTAGTTGTAATTTCTGTGTCTAATTCATTTATTTGCATACAGATGCCAAGATGTTCATAATTCATTAAAAAGATCGTATCATCTCCAGTGAAGTCCTGACTTCTCTTGTGTGTTTTTTGAGTTTATTTCTAGGTTTTCAGTTCTCTTCTACTAATCTGTTTGTATACTCCTTGCCTCATATTTCACCTTTTGGGTTACAGTAAGTTCATAGTAAATCTCAGAATAATATATTTCAGTCCTGTAAACTTATTCTACAGAATTGTTGACCACGCTGTATGCCTACCTTCTCCATATAGCCTTTAGAAGCAATTTTTTATATTTGTGCAACAGGTTGATAGGATTTTATCATGGTTGTGTTTAATTCATTTATTAGAGTTTTAGGTAACTAATATCTTAATATTGAATGCTCCTTTCTATGTTGGGTAATTGTAGGGCCCCCCAATTTACAGAAAGTTGATCAGCAGTGTAGATGACATTCTGGGACTTATAAGTGGCATCAGAATTATGTGAAAGACTGGAAGTTTGAGACCTGAACTAGTGACATTTGTGCAAAAGTATCAAAAATATGTTATTTTTTAAAAGTATTTTTTAGTTGTTGATGTACGTTTATTCTTTATTTACATGTGGTGCTGAGGATCAGACCAGGTGCCTCACACATGCTAGGCAAGTGCTCTGCCACCAAGCCACAACCCCAATTTGATTTTCCACAAATTCACACGTTTTCTTTTAGAAAAATAAATTTTAAAGGACATTGTAGGTGAGGACTTTAAACTGACTCCAACTATGTGTCTGTTAACTGGGGAGAATTGTGACTCTAGAAGACTAACCATTTCCTTTCTTTGCAAAAGGGATCTGATGTGTGTAGACTTTACAGAATTATTTTGTTAGCTGCCCAGAATTGCCTCACTCACTGCTTAGGAATGAGTCACAATAGGCTACAGCGTTACAGTGAGGGTGCTCCACAGTTTGGAAAATATATTTATTCTAACATGTCAGGATTTTTATTTTTTTGCATTTTGTGAACAGTGACAATAATCATCTACTAACCTGATGTGTCTTGCTGTTGTTCCTTTCATGAAACTTGATACCATACAATTCCAATTGGCTCAAATATTTAAATACTTTGCTATTGAAGATTTTTAATTGGTTATTTGTGTAGATGGGGTGATTATGCTGTGTGTCAAGGTAATTATTGCAATAAAGTAGCTATGTTTAATTAGGATCCATCCACACGTGGAAAACCCGTGTGAACACTTCTGGTGTGTCTTACTAATCTCATCTTCCTTTTGCACACAGAGATGATGACAGTCCTGTGCCTCTTTTATGAGTAATAATTTTATTATGTGTTTCTCAAAACCATCATATTCCTTGATTATATATCTTTGGTTATATGAGTTTTAAGTAACCTATTGTTACCATTTTTTTCTATTATAATTACATTAAAAGGTCTTTTTTATTAACCGTTTCTTTCTCAGTCTTTTGAACACATATGTGCTGCTGTCTGGGCCTCTATTGTATCAAATTTATTCACTCGTTGAACTGCTTATAGAACTTGAAATATTTCAAGTCTGTCTTTTCGTGAGGTGGAAGTGTCACTTTACATGTCTCCAAACGTTAATATTTTATGAATATTTTACACATTTGGAGTGTGTCATGGATCATACCTGAAACTAATTACATTCGGGAGCTCAATCTATCTCATAGCTACAAAGCAGAGAGAATAACTACCAGACTGTTTTCAAAAGCTTTTTTACCACTTTTTTTTGTCTCCCTTGGGCACAATCACCTTATGAGAATATCTCTGACAAGTCTTATAAGCATCTGGAATGTCCCCTAAATTTCATTCACTGATGGCAGAAGAGTTAGGAGTTGGGCTGTTATTCAGTGCTTGGATTATGGTATATATCCTTCACTTCACTCTGATGTGGAATATACATACTGTTTTTGGACTTATGTATTTTCCTCTGAATTAGATAATGGAAAGTATATTATTACATAATTACAGTCACTCTCCTACATGACAGTCAGTTCTACTCTTAATTCCAATTAAAACTGAATAATGGTTTGGTCCATGTTCTATTGATCTAACAATTTTTATTTCAGGAGCCATTGACATTCGAGGATGTGGTCATTGATTTCTCTGAGGAGGAATGGGAATGCCTGGATCCTGCTCAGCAGAATTTATATAGAGAAGTGATGTTGGAGACCTGCAGCAACCTGGTATTTGTGGGTGAGCATAACTTTCTTTCAAAATTCCTAATTATCATTATTCATTTTTTTTTCCGCTTGAAGTATATCTTTTGGGAACTTCACCATAAGAATGAGTTTCAGATTCATGCTTTCAATAAAAAAGATGGGGTAGTTCTTGGTGCTGACAAGAAAATGTTAATGATGTTTCTTTTCATCCTTAATGTTTTCCTTTGTTGGCATGATATATAATCTTCACTTGACATATGGTTGACTTAGAGGAATGCAGTGATGTCAAATATTGTGACCCACATATAGCAGAGGACATAGTTGAGGTAGAGGAGGAAGCCTAAATTCAAAAAGGTTGATTGAGACGTTATACAGCAGAAAACATTTTTGAGAAGCTTTGATTTCTTTCTCTTTTTATCATAGAAGAACCTGTTCTGTGTTTTGTGATTTAAAATTATATAGGCTCTTGCTTTTCCTCCAGTAATGTCTCCATACATTCAAATTAACAACAAAACCCTCCCCTTACCATATTATTGTCAATATTATCTGACGGCTCTTCCATAATTTTTAAAAT
>NW_026007680.1:0-3973 GCF_001458135.2 Marmota marmota marmota
TAATTAGGTCAGCCAAGTGCAACTGGTATACTCATCTTTTCTGCCAAGTATCAACAGATAAGGTGAAAAAATATACCCTGAGATTAAAGTAAACTCGGAGTTATGTGGAAGCTTTGCAAATGCTTTCCAATGAAAGTGTATTTTCCTTGCCTTCGCCTTGGGCTACTTAAAGAGTAAACAAAGCAGAAATAATTGAGTGAGTCAAGTTTCAAGCAGCTAGCACCTACCATGTTTGATTGTGAGTTCCAAATGCATGTATCCATATAGGGGAAAATGAAGTAAAACCTTAAAATTCAAAGTGTTCTTGCCAACAAATGCTTCAACCTAGAGAATGAAATTTGGGCAGCAAAGTACAAATGGTAAACTCATCATTTCTGTGAGTATCAACAAGATCAGGTGAAAAAATATTTGCTTAGATTCCAGTAACCTCGGAATTCTGTTGTAGCCCTGCAAATGCTTTTGATTGAAATTGTATTTTACTTGCCTCTGCATAGGGCTACTTCACCAAGGAACAAATCATAGAGAGCACACTGAGTGCTAATTCACTGGGACAAGTATCAAGCAGCTAGCACAAACCTTGTTTGATTTAGAGTTCCAAATGCCTGTATAACTGTAGGGGAAAACAAAGTGAAACCTACAAATTCAAAGTGTTCCTGCCAATGAATGCTTCAACCTTGAAGAACAAAACTTGGGCAGCCAATTGCAACTGTATACTCATTTTTCCTGCCATGTACCAACTCTATGGGGTGAAACAATATTTCCTTAAATTCCAGGAAACTCAGGGTTCTGTGGAAGCTCTGCAATCACTTACAAATAAAAGTCTATTTTCCTTCCTCTGATATTGGCTACATCAACAGGGAACAAAGCAGAGAGTGTGCACTGAGAACTAACTGAGTGGGTCAAGTTTTAAGCAGCTAGAACAAACTATGTTTCATTTATTGTTCCAAATGCCTGTATCACTTAAGGGGAAAATGAAGTAAAATGTAAAAATTCAAAGTGTTCCTGCCAATGAACCCTTCAACCTAGAAGAACGAAATTTGTGCAGCCATGTGCAACTGGTACACTCATCTTTCCTGACAACTATCAAGAAGATTGGGGAAAAATATTGGCTGATATTCCAGTAATCTCAGAGTTTTATGGAAGCTCTGCAAATGCTTTCAAAGGAAAGTGTATTTTCATTGCCTCTGCTTAGGGTTACTTCAACAGGGAAGAAACCATAGAGAGCACACTGAGAACTAATTGAGTGAGTCTACTTTCGAGCAGCTAGCACAAACCTTGTTTGATTTAGAGTTCCAAATGCCTGTATGCTTACTGACAAGAATGAAGTGAAACCTAAAAATTCAAAGTGTTCCTGCAAAAGAATGCTTAACCTAGACAAATGAAATTTGGACAGCCAAGTGCAACTGGTATACTCGTCTTTCCTGCCAAGTATCAAAAAGAGCAGGTGAAAAAATATTTGCTGAGATTCCACTAAACTCGGAGTTCTGTGGAAGCTCTGCAAACGCTTTCAAATGAAAGTGTATTTTCTTTGCTTCTCCTTAGGTTTACTTCAACAGGGAACTAAGCATAAAGCACACTGAGAATTAATTGAGTTGTTCACATTTAGAGCAGATACCGCAAACGGTGGATTTTTAGAGTTCCAAATGGTTGTATCCCTATGGGGGAATATGAAGTGAAATCTAAAGATTCAAAGTGTTACTGCGAAGGAGTGCTTCTATTTAGAAGAACAAAATTTGGGCAGCAAATTGCAACTGGTATACTAGTCTTTCCTGCCAAGTATCAAAAAGATCAGGTGAAATAGTTTTTGCTGAGATTCCTGTAAACTAGGAGTTCTGTGGAAGCTCTACAAACACTTTCAAATGAATGTGTATTTTCCTTGCCTCTGCCTAGGTCTTCTTCTACAGAGAAAAAAGGACAGAGAGCACACTGAGAACTAATTGAGTGAGTCAGGTTTCAAGCAGTTACCACAAACCGTGTTTGATTTAGAGTTCCAAATGCATGTATCCCTATAGGGAAAAATGAAGTGAAAGCTAAAAATTCAAAGTGATCCTGCCAAGGAATGCTTCAACATAGATTAACAAAATTTGGACAGCCAAGTGCAACTGGTATACTCATCGTTCCTGCCATGTATCAACAAGATCGTTTGAAAAAATATTTGTTGAGATTCCAGTAAACTTGGAGTTCTGTAGAAGCTCTGCAAATTTTTTCAAATGAAAGTGTATTTTCCTTGCCTTTACCTAGGGCTATGTCAACAGAGAACAAAACATAGAGAATGCACTGAGAACGAATTTATTTGGTCAAGTTTCAATCAACTAGAACAAGGTGTGATTGATTTAGATTTCCAAAGCATGTATGGCTTTAGGAAAAAAAAAATTAAGTGAAAGCTAAAAATTCAAAGTGTTCCTGCAAACAAATGCTAGAACCTAGAAGAACGAAATTTGGGCAGCCAAGCGCAACTGGTATCCTCATCTATCCTACCAAGTAACAACAATATCGAGTGAAAAAATATATGCTAAGATTCCAGCAAATTTGGAGTTCTGTGGAAGCTCTGCAAACACTTTCAAATGAAAGTGTATTTTCCTTGCTTCAAATAGTGTTACTTCAACAAGTAACAAAGAATAGAGAGTGCACTGGAAAATAATTGAGTAAGTCAAGCCTCAAGCAACTAACACAAACCGTGTTTGATTTAGCATTCCAAATGCATGTATCCCTCTAGGTTATAATGAAGTTAAACCTAAAGTTTCAAAGTGTTCCTGCCAAGGAATGCTTTAATGTAGATGAACAAAATTTGGACAGCCAAGTGCAACTGATATACTAATCTTTACTGTGATGTGTCAACAAGTTTGTGGGAAAAAAATAGTTTCTGAGATTCCAGTAAACTCTTGAGTTCTGTAGAACCTCTGCAAATGCTTTTGAATGAAAATGTATTTTCTTTGCCTCTGCTTAGGGCTACTTCAACAGGGAACAAAGCATAGGTAGTGCACTGAGAACTAATTGAGTTGGTCAATTATCAATCAGCTACCACAAGACGTGTTTGATTTAGAGTTCCAAAAGCCTGTATCCCTATAGAAAAAAAAAATGATGTGAAACCTAAAAATTCAAAGTGTTCCTGCAAACAAATGCTAGAACCTAGAAGAATGAAATTTGGTAGCCAGGTGCAACTGGTATACTTATATTTCCTGCCAAGTATCAACAATTTAGGGTTTAAAAAATCTGATGAGACTCCAGTAAACTTGGAGATCTGTAGAAGCTCTGCAAAGGTTTGAAAGGAAAGTGTATTTTCCTTGCCTCTGCTTAGGGTTACTTCTAGATGGAACAAAGCATAGAGAGTGAACTGAGAACTAATTGAGTGAGTCAAGTTTCAAGCAGCTAGCACAAACCGAGTTTGATAGAGATTTCCAAATACCTGTTTCCTTAAATAACAAAAAGAAGTGAAACCTAAAATTCAAAGTTTTCATGCAAAGGAATGCTTAATCCTAGAAGAAAAAAATTGGGCAGCAAAGTGAAACTCATATATTCATCTTCCCTGCCAAGTATCAACAAGTTTGGGTGAAAAAATAATTGCTTAGTTTCCAGTAAACTCGGATTTCTGTGGAAGCTCTTCAAATGCTTTCAAATGAAAGTGTATTTTCCTTGCCTCTGCTTAGGTCTACTTCAAAAGAAACAAAGCATAGAGAGGGCACAGAGAACTCATTGAGTTGGTCAAGTTTCAAGCAGCCAGAACAAGGTGTGTTTGATTTAGAGTTCCAAATGCCTGTATCGCTATAGGGAAAATTGAAGTGAAACCAAAAAATTCAAAGTGTTCCTGCAAACGAATGCTAGAACCTAGAAGAACGAAATTTGGGCTGTCAAGTGCAACTGGAATACTCATCTTTCCTACCAAGTGTCAACAAGATCGGGTGAAAAAAATATTTGCTGAGATTCAAGTAACCTTGGACTTCTTTGGAAGCTCTGCAAATGCTTTCAAATGAAA
>NW_026007681.1:0-3973 GCF_001458135.2 Marmota marmota marmota
GTATAATACAAATCACCTAAATATTTTAAGTAAAAGTCAACAAATGAAAGATAAAATAAAAGAATCAGGACTAAATGTATGCTATCTGCAAAGTCATTTAAATATAACAAGTAGTTTAAAATAAAAGAATGAAATAGGATACGTAATGCCTTAATCAGTTAGAGTGGCAATACTCACAGACAACAAAGTAGACTTCAGACTGCATATATTATCAAGGTTATAAGCGATTTTTAATTGTAATAAAAGGGTCAATTAACCCAGAAGACATTACAATCCTAAATGGATTACTCCCATAACATCTATTAAAATTGCTAAAGAAAAAGCTTATAGAATTTAAAAGAGCTGCTTCCCAGAATCTTCATCACTTCTTCCTCAGGAATCAATTAAAAAGTGGACAGACAATCAGTAAGGATGTAGAAGACCTAGACAAGATTTTCCAAATTGACTATCATGACTGTTTCACTAAAAGAAAAATTAGAGTATTTTCATTATTTTGAGATACATACAGATCTCTTACAAAGAACAATGAAAGTACTAACCATAATAGCAGATTAATTTCATCAAATTATAAAGCCTTTAAAGTCATATTACACATTTAGAAAATGAATAGAATGCTGCAGACTAGAAGAAAATCATCATGATATATGTGTCAGGCAAAATATTTATATTCTAGGCATATAAAGAACACTTATAATCAAATATTCTAAAAATTGTTGTTCATCAAATATTTTAAAAATTGCTACTTTTTAACAATTAAAAATTGTTGTTCATCAAATATATGAGTCACTAAAAATGCATAGGTAAAACAAAAAAAAAACTTGCAAATTAATTGCTATTGGAAAATGTGTATTAAAATAACAATATAACTATTTAAGTCCTGAAATGAATAGGCTTCAGTATCAAACTTCAACACTAATTAATTTAAAGTTTTTGAAATCTAGAACTTAAATAATTTGTTGGTGAGAGTGCACAACAGTACTACCAATTTGAAAATCTTTTGTCATTTCCTAAAAAGATAAACAAATCATCAATCTATGTTTCAACACAATTAGAACCTTATGTATTTTCCCAAGAAAAAATTTAAAAATATATCCACAAAAATCCTTGACTAAAAAGTTAAAAAGATTCATTCATAATAGTCAAACAATAGAAATTATTGGAAATTTCTCATAGACATATTATCAAAACTCCTATGGTAAGGTGCAAATGTAGCTCAGTGGTAGAGTGGTTGCCTAGCATGTCCAAGGCCCTGGGTTCAGTGCTTGTTATTAAAAAAAATACTGTCTTATTCATATTATATAATACTAGGAATACTAATGACATATGCAACAACCCATATGAACCTCAAAAATATACAGAATGAAAGAGTCAGACACAAAAATAATTATTGTAGGATTCCCTGTATAAAAACTCCAGAACACGGAAAACAAGTATGATGATAAAATTCAGAACAGTGGTTGCTATAATGAGAGATTAACTTAGATAGATGTTGTGAAATTTTCCAAAATTCTGAGAATACATCTTAATTTATAATCTGATTATATAAGAGTATAAATATGTCAAAATTGGTCACTGGTACACTTACCCATTATTTCACAGTATATAAACAATAAATCCTGTCCTACAAGATTCACACAAAAATGTATGAAAGTACTAGAAATAGATAGTGATAGTGATACTTATGTGTGTGTGCATGTGTGTGTGTGTGTGTGTTTATAAATGAGTGGAAATAACTTTGGGGAAGAAATATTTAATAAATATTAAAATTTATTTGCATCTTGAAATTAACATACAGATTCAATAAAGATATGGTCAATCTAAATGTTACTCTCATCTTGAAAAAATTGATATAAAAGTCCATTTTGTTTTTCATAATACATGCCTGAAAAAATATGAGACTAATATAGTGTTAGATATAATGTTAGCTAATTTAAATTGTAGATGTGTAAGTGCCCATTGTTAGAATCCCAGATTAATCAAGGGAAGCATAATATACAAATAGAACTGATACAATCTTCAGAAATCTTTTCATCCAATATCATCTCCATGTATTGCTATCTTCTTGGGATAGACATTGTTTTACCATATGTTGAATATTTGTAAATAAATTTACAATAAATCAAATGAAATAAAAAATTCAATCATCTAAGGAAATAATCAAGAAATTCTCCTTCTACTTTTATTACCCTTGATTTAACAGTATGATATAAGGGGAAATAAATTGAGGAACTTATGGAATTGTGATAATGAATGATGTCTTTGCGACATCAGGTAAGCTATAAAATGTCACTTAGTCTCATTCCTCTCATTTGTATATTGGAGATATTAATGCTTTCCTATTATTATTGTTGTTGTTATCAGTGAAGGTAGGCTTTATCTTGGAAAATACCTGCATATAGTTTAGTGAATACTACAGGATCGATAACAATTTCTTGTATCTATTCAGGCTTATTTCTTTTCTTGTAATTTTCAGTTAAGAATTCTAGACTATATATAGTAAGACAGCCAAAATAGATTAAAATACAGGTATTGATTATTCTTGCATGATGTATTCACTCTATTCCAGCCCTCTGTCAATAGATAACAAAACACTGAACCATCCTCTGATTGCAATTCTCCTGAATTTGGGTCAGTGGCATGATGTCTACTGTATGTGGATACTTTCTTCTAGTTTCTGACTCTGTTTTTCCCTCTTCTTCACCCGTCTCCTGTACTGGCTATGTCCCTTTCTGTAGCTAGCTTTTAAAATACGTGGAGAGGTTCTAATGATTATCTTCTTTGATATACCATTAATGTATCCAACTCTGTTAGATAGACATATGGGGTCAGAATCCCTGCATAAGTGCTCTTATTATTTTATTATCAAAACCATTCCTATATTTAGTCAATGAATGTGACATAGAATAGTTATAAAACTGGTACAAAGGACTTGTTTGTCTTCCTATCCAGAATCTGGCAGTAAGTCTGACAAGCACTCAAGATGATCGCTCTTGAATCTCTACACATTTAGAGACTGGTTTCTTTCTTTGTATTTCTTTTTTTTTAATAAAATTCCAAAATAATTTCTCTACTTACATTAAAACCTACTCCTTCTTTCTTTTTTATTCCTTATATCACCACAATCAAAATTTTCTCATACCCCTCAGCTAACGCTGATTTTTTCACAGACACAGTCTCTGTTTCTTGATCCGAAGGTTGATTTTCATGTGAGCTATTTGTTTACCAAGCAGAAAAGCAAACTCCTGATATTTTTAGGGCAGGAGATAATTTTACAATTTTTAGCAGGAAGCCCACCAAAGTTAGATTCTTACTCTACAATAGAAACTGGGGTTTT
Source organism: Marmota marmota marmota (assembly GCF_001458135.2). Classification (NCBI taxonomy): domain Eukaryota; kingdom Metazoa; phylum Chordata; class Mammalia; order Rodentia; family Sciuridae; genus Marmota; species Marmota marmota. The sequence goes on from NW_026007681.1 coordinate 3,335, forward strand.
AAGTTCTGTCCTTAGATGCTTACATTTCAAAGTGGTGACTTCCAGGTCCTTAAGACATTCTGGGTTACCTACTAAAACATCTATCTAGCTTTCAGAATGATTTTTATATATTTCAAAAGAGAGGAGAATGTTCTTGTAAATTGTATAAAGTAGAATTTTTCTGAAATAAATAGTCTGAGAAAATGTAGAAGGGGAAAAGTCTTTTTCCTTGTTTTTTACAGAAAGAATTAAGCCTCTCATTTTCAATTTTTGTAATGAGTCAGCAATCCCACTTCTTGGTATTTACCCAAAGGACTAAAATCAGCATAATGTAGTGATACATACATAGTAATGTTCATAGCAGTGCAGTTCACAATAGACAAGTTATGGAACCAGCACACTTATCCCTCAGTACTCAAATGGTTGAAGAAAATTTGTTACATATACACAGTAATGTTTTAGCCAGAGAAAAATAAAATTATAGCATTTTTCTGATAAATGAATGGAACTGGAGAAGATCATGATAAGTGAAATAAGGAGTGGAATGTTTTACATCTATGCAGAAGGGGGAGGAGAGAGAGAGGGGGGAGAGAGGGAGAGAAGGAGAGAGAGAGAGAGAGAGAGAGAGAGAGAGAGAGAGAGAGAGAAGAGAAGAGAAGA
>NW_026007682.1:0-3972 GCF_001458135.2 Marmota marmota marmota
GAAGCTCAGCTTATTTATTCATGCAAATAACAGGTTAGGCCTTTTGGAGCTAGAACAAATAAAGTGTTGAATAATATTTGTTTCCCAGAAACCCCCAAAGTTATGTGTGAGTAAAATTAGAAATCCTGGACAGAAATATCTTCTTTTCTACTATGTAAATATTAGGGAATCTCAAAGCTTTTGCTATTATTGTTTTTGATATTTTTGTTTGATAATTTTTATGAGTTTTCCATGTTATTTATTTTTCTCTTTCTATTTATTTGAGAGTTTTATTCCATTCATTCATTTTTTTTGTTAGCCAGAGACAATTTTTATTCTCATTTTAAATCTTTTCATTTCTCATTTTTATTGCATTTTTTCCTCTTCTCCTATTCTGACTCTGCTTACTCTCACCACTTTCACTCTACTTACTTTTTTGAAATATGTTCCAATAATTATATTATAACCAGGATATATTTTTTTTTTGCAGGTTAACCTTGTTATTTCCTACTCCATCTCTTCACTTTGTGCTGTTCTGGAGATCATTTAAAACATAATATTTTATGTACAGTGGATACATATTTTGGTTTATGCTGTGATCATTATTGGAGTTTATTCTCTCCTGACAGGAGCCAATGTGAACTTGGTGTGAAGCAAATTGACTTAGAAGCCACTGGCTTCTTACAAAGCTGTGTCAGGTTTAGCACTGCACTGGAGATGGGTGGACCAGCTGGAGCCACACAGCTACACAGCCTTTCAGAGTTGGGTGTGGCCTGTCAAGATGCCAATCAACTTCATTGCTGCGAGAACCCTAACACACCAAAAAGCAATATTCCTCTCGCTAAAAACTTATCTCTGCCTTTGATCTACTCTCCCTTAAATAAACAACTTGATCCTTTTTCTAGTTGTTCAGTTCCAGCTTCTACTGGGATTGGGGAACCTTTCAGGAGCTCTGCTTTCCTTTTCAAACTTAATTTCTGGCTCTGTCTCTTATTTCTTTACTAATTATTTGAGACTTTCTTTTTCCCAGGTGGCTTACACCTTCTGAGCAGGAAACTACCCTGGCAAGGTGATGGTGGCTCTGTGATACTCTCCCCTTACAGAGATACTTGTGAGTGAAAGTAACATGTTAAACGTGCTCATTTTTCAGATGTGATCCTCATCTATAAACCCTGTCCAGGAAACATCCCAAAGAGAAACTTGCACACTCCAAGTACCCAGGAGACACTATGGAACAGAAATCCATTCAAATGCATGGAAATCCACAATTTACTAACACAGACAACATGAGAACAGAGGAAAAATACACCTCCCAAATTTCATGATTTCTCAATAATTGCATCCAATGACTTAGGTCTAACAACATCTAGATACTAAGAAAAAATATGTTTAATAAGTGAATTGATTTCTTGAAAGGAAATGACATAAAATCAATAGAAACTGTATGTATATTAACAGAAAAGTACCCATCCTGAATCATTTTCCATTAACAGGCAGTTTTGGGTCTCATTTAAGTCTGGTATCTTCCTCAGTAAAGACACAGGAATCCATGGAGAAAAACATCGTTAACCTTGTCATGGGTGACAGCTAATGTGAAATTAAACACTGAGCCTTTGGGAATGAAGCTATTTTTACATGAATGTGTTCAGCGGTCATTGCATTTATGCATGTTCCTAGTTTCAACTGATATGATATTCTGCAATTTATCATTCACCATTTAAGGCTGTCACATAGATGAAAATGCAAACATTATTGGAAAATATTAGTGCAATTACTTGCATAAAGTTTATCTGTCATTCACCTTGATTGCTAAAGCTATTTTGATATTGATGACCAGTTAACTTCTCTGTACTTAAATATTTAATTACTATGTTTGGATTTTCAAAGAGTACTGTAGTAGGTCATTTCAATTGGCATCTGGAAGCAAGAAAAAGAATTTAAATGGACACATATGCCTACCTTTTGCTGGTGATGTGCAGTATCATCCATATCATGAAGCCTCTTCTGTTCTGCCTCAGATGATCTGTCCAAATTTGACTCTGCTGACAAATGCACAGATAAACTTAAAATACTTAAAAAAATTCATGTGAAAGACAAATTATCCAAATTATAAAAAGGAAGAGTACTATACTAATAATCATATAATTTTATTTGTCCAGTTATATTTTTATTGAAGTTTTACTTTAGAAGAATATATATCATGTGTGAAATTTTTATTGCTGTTTGTGTGTGGGCCTATGTATTTTACCCCCAAACATGTGTATCCTTGCAAAATACTATAATGCTTACTTCAGATCCCAAGTCTTTATACTGGGAGACAGGGTGTTTTTTCAATTCCAGGGTTTGCTGTAAACCTGAGAGGCTGCCTCTGCCTCTCAAGTACCTGCAATTATGGATGTGTGTCTCTGAACCCCATGCATACTGACATCATTGAAGAGTAATTTTACTGGTCCAATACCTCAGAAAACCATGTGGGGAGACACTAGGTATTCACCATGTATGATGCCTATAATAACTCACAACTTGATCCATTCAAGTTGAATGAAAATTTCACAGTAAAAAATTTAAGTTTCTTTGTACACTATAATCATCACACTGTTTACTATCTCCTCCTCAATTATTAAATTTTAAAAATACACTGTACTTCATTGTGTTCCAAATAAATGATCGCATTTACACCTTAACAGAATGAATTCCACATTATTTTTCTTTTTAGCTTCCACTTCTTCTCATATATTTTTTTCAATCAAAATTGCCTCTGTCTTGCAAAACATTCACGATTATGCCTGTTATTCCTGACATAAACTGGTTTTCTTTCCTTGGGACTACCTCAGACAGATTACAACTTTTGTACTGAGTAATAAACATGTGAGCTGTAAAGTATTCATTTTCCTACCCAGTTCATCAGTTACTGGACTTGAGAGGACTGCTTTTATATCATATTACTGTCAAAAGCTTTATTTATTTCCACCTGTAATTGAATTTGTGGTAAGAACTAGAGGAGAAAATAGGGGACAGGGATGATGTCTTTTCTAGAGATAGAGATTAATGGAGACTTCAAAAGTGAGGTCATCTGCCAGAGGGAGGAAATGCTGAGGGCATGTGAGACTGTACGTACACACAGGGCTTAAATGGAACATGCCTGACTGACTATAGGGACTGGCAAGGAGAACTGCCAGGGGACATCGCAGGCAGAGAGAGGGATCAAAATACACAGTGAGGAAAAATTTGAATTAAGAAAGATTCTTAGGAAATTTAAGATGCTTGGAAATCCGTGTCTTATGGTCATATATGCACTATACGCATAAATAGTAAAACCAACCTCAATGTGATAAGCATGTGACCTTGAGTGGCATGTGCACGAATGGAGATGAATAATGAGAAGGCAGCAGTGCACTAGAAAATTGATGCAGGCCTGATTGGATGGAATTTTTCCAAAAATACAGAGGGTATAAAATTTTCAGTGAGATTTATGGAACCCATTTTAATTAAATGAACAAGAAAGAAAGTGGCTCTGTGTGCTTTGAGATCCCGACTGTAATGCAAGGTTTCAAATGAGATGTGTAATAAAATGTAGGAACTGTGAATGTTGTTTTCATGTACCATGTAGTTTCTTCTGTAAAAATATCTTCCTGTGTTGAAGGAACTCATTTAGGTGCTTGGTGCACAATTTTCTGAAACCCGGATTTAGAAAACCCACTAGAGAATTAGAGAGGTCTGTGGGAGAGGTTCAGTGAGACAGCAACTGCTTAGCATGCGAAAAGACCACTAAAAAGTGCCCACAATTGAGGTAAAATAAAGAAATAAAATATGTCATAGAATGATTAGCAAACACTTCCTTGGTATGTGCAAGCATATTCTTGATTTACAACTCAGTCAAAATTTCTGGAAAACTGTTTGCCAATAAATAACACATTCATTTTATATAAAAGCAGTAAAATGAATTACATGTGTGTTGAGTAAAGTCACAAGATTCAAAGTACTAAAACCAAA
>NW_026007683.1:0-3972 GCF_001458135.2 Marmota marmota marmota
AAAAAAAAAAAAAAAAAAGACTCTAAGACCTATTGAAGTCTTTTTCGGTTTTTTTAAAAATGCTTTTTTAAAGTTTTTTTCTAGTTGTAGATGGACACAATGCCTTTATTTTATTTATTTATTTTTATGTGGTGCTGAGGATCAAACCCAGTGCCTCACACATGCTAGACAAGCGCTCTACCAGCCACAACCCCCAGCCCTTTTTCAGTTTTAATTAATTATGGAATAACTTTTCTGTGAGATCCCAACTGAATACTGTGATTCCAAACAGTGTTTTCTGAGAAATGTTGTGAAATACTTGGTATAAATTTAGTCTTGGATCATCTATGGACTCCTCAGAACCCTGAAGAACTGAAAGTAAAACTTACTTTAGGGTTATGTAATTTAAATATCAACTCTGACCTCATAGTTGGCTTTGGATGAATATTGCCTGTGACATTTCTTTTGGAATACGTTGAACTCAGGGAGGGAGTTATAAAGGTTTCCCATTTTAAAAAAAATAATAAACTTCATTCCCTTGAATCATCTATTATACTTCTGTACAATTCTGTTTAATTAAATCTTAAAAGTTTTAAAACAAAATATACATTGAAATTATGTGATATACAACATAAACTTTTTAATAGTAGTAACCATGCTCATTTAACAATTCTACAGGTATAATAAAAATGCTAATATATGTTAATGTTTAGTCTGTGGTTAATGTTTTGTCTTGTTAATTTCCCCAGGGCTTTTATTACTGATTTAAATCTGCCACACTACTCAACTGATTGCACTGCTTCCACAAACTGCATAGAAGTAGCTGAAATGAATACTGATTAACAGAAATGAACAAACATTTGGCTAAGCAAACCATTCTTATTATATGCTTGTAATCATTACATACATTTTCTTACAATGAGATGGGCATGGAAGGCATTTTCCATTCATTTTTCCTACAGAAAATATGCATATGAGCATTAAATTAATTTATAACCTTGTACTTCAGGAAGCACATCATTATTAATTAACTATTGATTGATCTGGATATAGAGCCCAGAAGATTATGAACAGACCTGGTAACAACATAAGCTTTTTTTTTTTTCCACCCCACAGACAGTTTGCTGGGACTCATTATTAATTGTTTGACCATTAATATAAAAACTCACTAATCATCTATAATGTATTATGAATCAAGCTATTTTAAGAAATTGAGTGTCATTATTTGAACATTTCATATAAGTCAGTTCTGGACAATGGAATCTAAAGAAAGAACCGGGCCTGCAGATCAGTCTCCTGGTACATTAAAATACATCTCCATATTAATTAGCTAAAAGGGGACACAATTTGGAACCTGGGTTCCAGTCACAGCTCTTCCTCTTTTCCTTTTATTAACTTTAGACAAGTCATTTAATTCCTTGAAACTCCACTTCCTAATCTGTAAATGGAAATAACAACAATGCCTGCCATACCTGGCTGTAGTATGAAGGTCAAATAAAACAATGGTTTAAAGTGTAACATCCTTCCCATTCAGACAGAATCCATCTACTTCATTCTATAAAAGGAGACTACTCACATTCTGCAGCCTGCTTTAGTGTGCCAGATTCCTGGCTTAGCTGCTCAGGCATATAAGTAGCTGTAGGTAATAATATTTAAAGGAGTTATTTACGTGGGGATTTTTGGAAACAGTAAAATTTGATGCAGGTGGGTCTGCATTCTGAAAGGACACTATATAGGTTTTGCCCATGTTTGACAGTCATGCCGTCTGGTCTGGTCTGCTCTGGGATACCTAGAATATCGTCTTCTTTCTTCCAAGTTGGAATTACTGATGGGCAGTATAGAATTTCTGTAGGTTACCCTGTGTCTTTAACTCTCATGCTTGTGTCTGAATGCTCTGGGATGAGAGACAGGTTTTTAAATGTTCCTTTTGTAGAAGAGACTTGCTTTTTTTCTAATTTTTATCTATCATAAATGGAAGCTGAGCTGCAAATAGAATCCTGCATGTGTCCCTTACACTCTTACAAAAGACAAATACCTTCTCATCACTGGCAGCCCATGACATTATTGTTTAATCACACAAGACCAATAATGTGAAGTTCAAAGAGAACTTTATGATGTAGTCAATAAACTCAATACTGAATCAAATACCACTCCCCTAAATCTCCTCATCTTCTTGTGCTCCCTGTCCCACTGGAAAAAAAAATCACCACCTACTTAGTTCTGCAAGCCTGAAGGAATCAAAACATTTCTGATGATTTTTCCTTCTCCCTTACATTCAAACACCAAATCTTTTTTTCCCCTCCATCCTCGGGTCCAGGGTGCTTCTCAAACTTTAATGGGTATATAAGTCATCAGGGAAATTAATTCATATCGATGCATATTCAGTAGATCTGGGGTGAGGACTGAGATGAGCAGCAAGGCCCTCCCATCATCCAGTGGTTCTCAAAGTGTAACCCTAAAATAAGCAGCATCAGCATTCACCTGGGCACTTAGAAATGCAAACTTTGAAGTCCTAAACTTAGACGTACTGAATCAGAAACCCTGGGAGTGGGGCCTGTCCATCTGTGTTTTAACCAGTCTTCCAGGGGATTTAAATGCATACTTCAAGTTGGAGGACTACTGCTACAATACCATTCCAACAATCTTTTAATTGGCCTCCAAAGCTCCTGTTTTTGCCTTCCTCCAGTCCATTCTTTTTAAAATACCTTTATTTTATTTATTTACTTTTATGTGGCTCATGCTTGAGGCCCTCGGTTTGATCCTTTATCACTGAAAACAACAACAAAAACGACAAAAGCTGTCTTTCTTTTGACTGCATAGACACAAATAACTTACTGTGTTTGATGCAACAGAACACTTAAGAATAGTATTACAGTGTAAGCTAACTTGTGGAGTCATCTTGAAATCAATCATCCAGAGTTTAAAGAAAATGGACTCAATATTTAAAGTAAATATTATGAGCTCCTTAAAAGTCAAAACTGTTTGTTACACCTTTTCCAGATAGAAATGAAAAAGCCATAGAAACATGGCTACAGGATAATTTATTGCATTGCATTAGCTGAAGAAGTATACACAATAGTGGAGAAACTAATAAACTACTGTAGGATTGACATTGCTGGATTAAAATTCAGTAGATGAAATCATGCCACTTTTCAGTGAGAGAGAAACCAACTTGTGGAACTTAAAGGTTTTCCTGAAAACATAAAATGGAGTGAATATATCCTGTACAGATTGTGTTTTTGCATTACAAATGGATAAATATACAGACATGGGCTAGAATTGCTGTTTTGTTCACATTTATCTAATACCAGCACCAATTAATTATTGAAGAAGATCTACAATATGAAAACCAGAGAAAAACATTAGTAGTGCTGAAATATTCAAAGTATTGAATAATGTTCAAGTTCATGGTTTTTCCTCAAACAAATGTGATGACAGTTGCAATGATGGTACAGTCGCTACAAGGGGTAAAACTGCTGACACCTCATCATGAGCCAGAGTAGTGACACCAAATTACAATAGTAGTCATTATAGTTTTACTGCCAAGCACTCACATTTAAAAGAGCCAGTTTCACTTAAGAATTTACTTAAAGAAGTAGTAAAAACTAATTCTAACAACTCTTGACCCTTGACAACATGTTTTTTAAGTTTTAAGTATGATGAAATGGGAAGTATACATAAAGTACTTCTACAAATTGAAATATGATGGTCATTGAAAGGAAAAACACATTTGCAATGAGTCATGATATAAACTATATACTTTTTTCATGAAACCTTGTTTTTAGCTGAAATAAAGACTGGCAGACAAAATGTTATTCAAACTTGAGTATTGGCAGGCATTCTCTCATAAATAAACAAAGTGAACCAGTTACTTCAAGGAAAACAACTGACAGTATTTGTAGCCAATGATAAAATTTGCACTTTCAAGCAAAATCATCATTATTCTTAATCATAAATAAAAGCAGGTCCTGTGGGTTTTTGTTTTATTTACTT
>NW_026007684.1:0-3972 GCF_001458135.2 Marmota marmota marmota
CAAACATGGCAATATCCACATAATTTAGGAGATTTCTTCCAAATTAGAGTGCTTCTAAAAAAAGCCAAGTTTACTAACATACAGTAAGCCCTACAAGTCATTGAAAATAGTAAGTTGTTCTAGTTTAGAAGCACTCTAATTTGGAAGAAATCTCCTAAATTATGTGGATATTGCCATGTTTGCCGTAAAAACATGAAGGGTGTCCATTCCAGGTGCCATAGGTATCTATTTCAAAAGCACAGCTACCATAATTCCTTCAAGTCAGCATTCAAGTTCTTCTGGTTGTTGCCTGATCTTCATGCAGAATGAAACTGTGTCAGTATTGGAGAGTCACTGAGTATATTACTGGCAGAACTAATAACCATACCATAGAGGAGTAGCTAGTGTTGTATAAGCAAAAATAACCAAAACAGTTTCAGCACCATAATGAAAACACAAATAACCGGCACAAGTGACATAGATGGGAACAAACATACAGGTCAGCATTGTCTTTTATTCAGCAGTGAAGTCAGGCATCGGATGGGCTCACTTTCTGGTAGAAAATGGCCACCAGTTGTTGAAGGGGTCTGGGTTTTTTTAGGTTACACTGAGAGATGACTTAATCAATTCAACAGAATGTATTAGCTTGGGCATTCAGGAAACAGGTTGTGAGAATTTGAACCTGGTTTTTAATAGGCAAGGATGGAGGGTCCACTGTTTATCTTCTTCCTCCAGGTTCTCTTGTCACTGGGAAAGAATTTACTGGGAAAGAATCAATATTTGTCCTCTTCTCTGGGACTGCCATTTTAGAATTGATGTTAACCTCCTTTCCAGGGATTGTCTGTCACTGGGAAAGGATCTATTAGGGAAGGATCCATATTTTGCCTTCTTCCTCCCTCCTTCCTCCTGGGTCACACTGTCTTAGGGGTTAGCATTTTCCAAATCCTTCACTAATGATTTCTGACTCATGCTCTCTCTGTATCTATTAAACCTTATGTAATGGGATAAATGCATGGAACTTCCTATAATCACATTCAAAGTAACAGAATGAGTATCATCATGTCCTCTTAAGGGTTCTGCTAAGTATCTTTAATGTTTCCTAAATTTTAGTAGCAATATAAATGAAGGAAGTTAACAATGACAAGAACTCAAGATAGTATGTAGATGAAATGGAAAATAGCAGGTATTATCTTGTTTACGAAGTTTGTGTTCACTCCCCTAAGACAAACTGTAGCTGTCATTAAAAGTCTATTTGGATATGCTGGGCAGAAACTTTTTCTCAATTAGGACATTTTTTTAAATAGCAGAATTTCAATACTTTTTTCTGAGAAGTGAAGAAAAATGTAGAAATACATATGATGAAAGATGAGTGAGACCAGTTTTTATGCTTAGATAAGAATAACAATATCAACAACATTTACACAGCATATACCCAATGGAGGCACAGATATAAATTCATAATTTAGAGCTACTACATGTAGAATATAAACAAGAGTTTTGTGGATTTTTCTCATTATTCTGAAATTTTCCCTCATAATACTTTGTCAGTGTTCTGAAAAGTAGCTAAAAAGTAACAATATGTCCTGGAAAGGGGATTTTCTCTGACTATAATAAAGGCAGTAAATCTTAGGACTAATTGAATATTGTAGATGTGTTCAGTTCTAAGAGCTGTTCCTGGATCTACTGCTTATGACTTTGGACAAGTTATTGAATCCCTGTGGAATTTAAACATCTCACCTATAAATTGTGAATAATCTTGGGCTCTTCCTTCATACTACTGTAATAAGAAGCCTTATCATGTGATGGCCAATTTAATTAGAGTCCCTGGATTCTAAAACTAATCCTACCTCTTATCAGATATATAACTTTGAGAAAGTTGCCTAACTTGCCTTTCTCTCAGTTTGATAAAAAAGAAATAATAAATATACTTCTTTCATTGACTTGTGAGGATCAAATATGAAAATTATTGTAATAAATTTAGGTGATAATCTAAGAAAGCATTTCGTAAATATTAACCAATGGAGCATGATCTCATTTTCAGATCAAAGTTTTGCTGATGTTACTTCCTCTAATGTATTAGACTTCCACTACTATAGCAAATACTTGATCTACTCAAAAGATAAAGAGTTTATTTTGGCTCAAGCTTCAGAGGTTCATAAGTAGGCTTTATTGCTTTCAGACTTGTAGAGAAAAATCACATCATGGCAGAGAGTGTGTGGTGGAACAAGACCTCTCAAACACCCGCATGATCAGGGAGCAAAAGAGTACATGAAAGGCTGAGGCCCACGGTCCCCTTCAAGGGCATGTCTCAAATGACATAAAGACCTCCTACTAGACCCCAAGTTCTTAAATTTTCACCAAATCCCAATTGGTACCACATGTTATGGACTGAACCTTCAAAACACCTGTCTTTGGAGTACTTTCCAGATCCCCTACTATAATATCTAATTTCCATAACCTAAGTGTGTTTGTTCTCAAGCTTTTGCTTTGCTTAAGAACAGAGTAAAATTAATCATGACTTTAGTGCTTATAAATTAAAATTTTTCAGTATGGACATGCTGTTCAATATTCAAAAGTGGTCTTCTGTCCTATGACAGAGAGTGTTACTGAGATAACTCACTGTTTCTCTATCCCTCCCTCAAAATCAGCTCCAATGCCTCTCTACTGAAATAAACTTCTCTACTGAGATAAACTTAATCTTATCCCCCACTGGTATATTTATCAGGTATGTAACATCTTCCTAAAATCTTGAGACCTATTCATACTAACTAGATTCCTCATTGTCCCTACAGAAACAGGCTGCCTGAATGTAGCTTAAATACCATGCTTAATCACATTTCTTCTAACATCAATATCATGATGGACTTATGGCTTCCTCTGGGATTCCTTAATCCCTACAGGCCATAAAACAGAAACTGAGACACAAGACTCCTCTGCTCTGGAATTTACCCAGATTTATTTCATATACAAAAATTATTGGACTTTTCTCAGTACCATCTGCATCTAACATAGCTATCGGTGTTTCTGTCTTTTGAATAAAAAGTCTCTCTTTAAGGAAAAAAATATTTTTTCTTCATCTTTCTACTTTGATCAATCAAAGATAAATTATGATAGACATTCTTGTTCCAACCTTATCTTAATATTCATGAAAAATCTCAAAATTAAGAAGACTTACAAGTCTCCAGTTTTCCCTTCTTTTAAATGGTACTTTCAACTTTTGTTTTGCAAGCCTAAACATTTGTATTCATCTTATATTCCTTTCTGAATATATCAAGAATTAGACCATTTCTCACTTTTCTATATCTATATTCTATTCCATCCCCTTCCTGGGCCATTATAATATTGTCTAAAATTTTACCTTGCTTCCATTTTTGCACCATGGTAAAGTCAGTTTTCTAGCTTGTGGTCCCATCATCCATCATTCTTTTTATTTTTTTATATTTTTATTGGTACATTATAATTGTATTTGTATATGCACACAATATAACTTAAAATTTATATAATATCAGTGTATTTCCCCCTTCCCTCTCTTCCCCCCAGGTCCCTTTCCTCTGCTCTGCTGATCTCTATTCAACTTTCATGAGCCCCTTCTACCTTTCATTTTCTTCTTCTAGTTTTCACATATGAAAGAAAGTGTATGATCCTTTACTTTCTGAATTTGTTGTATTTTGCTTAACGTAATGTTTTCAAATTCTATCCAGTTTCCTGCAAATAACCTAATTTCATTCTTTTTTTATGGCTGAATAAAGTTGCTCTTCTAGGAGTTGCATAGTTTCTGGTCACATTTTCTTGGCACTTTTGCAGAGGATTAGATCACCTTATCTGTGTGGGTTTGTTTCTGTGTTTTCTATTCTGCACCTTTGGTCATGTGTCTGTTCTTCTGCCAGTACCATGCAGTTTTTGTTTTGTTACTAAAGCTCTGTAGGGTAATTTGAAGTCAGGTATTGTGATGCCTCCAGCATTGTTTTTTTTTTTTTTTTTTTTTTTTTTTTT
>NW_026007685.1:0-3972 GCF_001458135.2 Marmota marmota marmota
GGTTTGGGACTTCTAGGATCAACAGTTTTTCAAACAGGTTAGGGTTTCTGTTAAGGTTAGTGTTTGGGCTAGTGTTAGAGCTAGTATTAGGGTTAGAGATAGTTTTGTTAAAATTTCTTTGATACTGTACAGGATTCATTTTTCTCCTAACCTTACTATACTCCACATGTTTGTGCCTCCTAGGTTTAATAGTTCACTGTAAGGAACAAAGTTTCAGTTTATTTTTTCCTATACAGGTAAATGGAAATCGAGCTGGAATTCAAACAGCATTGGTTCTAGGTGCTTGAAACTTCACACTCCATAAATTCTCTATGAGCAATCTCTGGTTTGTTCTTGTGACAGTATGCGTAAGTTGAGGAATGTAAAAACAACTTTATGCAAGAGTCCTTTAGGAGATAACATGGAGATACACATGTACTGATATACTCCATCAACTTTTTGGTCAGATTTCTTTGATACTGCACAGAATTCATCGCTTATCTTGCTCCACTAGGCTGCCCAAGTTTGGAAATTCTATGGTCAAATGTTTCATAAAAATGTTAGGGTTAGGGGAAGAGCTAGGGTTAGAGCTAGTGTTAAGGTTAGAGTTAGTTTTATTCAAAATCCTTTGATACTTGGCAGGATTTATCTTTTATCTAGATTTACTCTGTTCCCCAGGTTTAGGCCTTCTCCATTCACAGGTTTGCTGTCAGGAATAGTTTGTATTTTAAGATTTCACTTCATTTTGACCTATACGGAAAAGTTAATGGAGTTGAAAATCAAACAGGTTTGTGCTAGCTGCTTGAAACTTTACACACTCCATAAGTTCTCTGTAGGGACTCTGGTATGTTCCTTGTAAAAGTAGGCCTATGCTTAAGCATGCAAAAACAACTTAATCTGAGAGCCCTTTAAGAGAAAACAGGAAAATATGCATGTACTGAAATACCTCCCATTATTATTTGGTCAGATTTATTTGATGCTGCGTAGAATTCATCACTAGCTTGCGCCACAAGGCTCCCCTAGTTTGGGAATTCTAAGATCAATGGTTCTCTATTCAGGATAGGGTTAATATTAGGTTTAGGGTTATGGCTAGGGCTAGGGTTAGAGGTAATGTTAGGGTGAGAGTTAGTTTTGTTTAGATTTCTTTGATACTGGGCAGGAGTCATTTTTTATCTAGCCTTAGTATGCTCCCAAGGTATGTTCTTCTCAATTCAATGATTCACTATCATGAACACTTTGTATTTTAAGGTTTCACTTCATTTTGACACCTATGCATAAGTGGAAATCAAACAGGCATCACTTCCCCTAAACTTAACCCTAAACCTAACCATAAACATAACCCTAATCCTAGGCCTAAGCCTAACACTAATCCTAGACCTATTCCTAGCCCTAATTTAGCCCTCACCCTAACCCTAACTCTAGCCCTAAGACTAACTATATCTCTTGCCATAGCCCTATTCCTAGTTTTCACCCTATCCTTTACCATAACCCAAACACTAGCCCTAATCTTAGCTCTACCAGTTGCCATAGCCTTAACCCTAGAATTAACCATAACTGTAAATCTACTCCTAAGCCTAAACTCACCCTATCCGTAGCAATAACACTAATGCTAATCATAAAACTACCTTTAACTTTAGCCTTAGCCCTAAAACAAAACCGAGCCATAGGACTAACCCTAATCTTTAACCTAAACCAAATCCTAACCCTACATCTAGCCCTAAGCCTACGCCTAATTCGAGTCCTATCCCTAACCCTAAAATGAACCGTGACCCTGACTCTGACACTAACACTAACCCTAGTTCAAAACATCACCCTAAACCTAATCCTAATCCTAAAGCTAGACTTAGTCCTAAATGTAACCCTAAAACTAGTCCTAGTCGTAACCTTAGTTCTTACATTAGCCATATCCCCAAGAAGAGCACAAACATAACCCAAAACCTAGCTGTAATCCAAGACCCAATCCTAGCTTTAACCCTAACTTGAACCCTAAACCTAGCCCTAACCTTACCCTAAACCTAACCCTAATTTTAATCCTTGCACTAAACCTAAACCTAACCTTAACCCTAGCCCTAACTCTAACCATAACCCTATCCCTAACCCTAGCTCTAAGCCTATCCATTACCCTATCCCTAACCCTAACCCTAACCCTAAGGCTAATCCTCAGCCTGACCCTAGCACTATCCCTAACCCTAACCTATCCATTACCCTAAACCTAACCTGAACGCTAACCCTAACCATATCATTACCCTAACTCTAACTTTTACCCTAATGCTAATTCAAGCCCTAATCCTAAACATCAACCTAAACCAAACCCTAACTCTGACCCTGAACATAATAATACCCCTACCTCTGAACCTGACCCTAACCCTCATCCTAACACTTATATTATACCTAGTCAAAAACCTATCCCCAAAACTATCCATAACCATAACCCTATACTTGACATTATCCCTAGCACTAATGGTAACCTAATTCTAACACAATCCCTAGTCCTAATCCTAGGCCTAACACTAGCTTTAATCCTAACCCCACACTTAACCATATCTTTAACCTTAATTTTAACCCTCACCCTAGCCCTAAACCTAGCTGTAACATCATACCTTACCCTTACCCTAACCATAACCCTAACACTAGCTCTAACCCTTTCCCTTACTGTAAGCAAAATCCTAATGATATCCCTAGACCTATCCCTAACCCTTAGGCTAATCAAAATGCTAACCGTATAAATAGTCCTAATGCTAGCCCTCATTCTAGCTCAAACCCTATCCCAAACCCTACCTAACCCTGACCCTATTCTGACCATAACACTAACCGTAGGTCTAAACTTGACCCTAACCCTAGACCAAACCCTAACACTATCCCTAACAGTAACCTTATACCTAAACCGGACCCTACCACTAGCCCTAGACCTAAACCTAATCCTAAATCTAGCCTTAACTCTAGCCCTAGACATAAACAAAAACCTAGCCCTAGCCCTAACAATAACCCTTAACTTAACACAAAGTCTAACCCTACCCTTAGACATAAACCTAGTCCTAATTCTGGCTTTAACCTTAACTCTAACTCTAACCTGAACACTGACACTGCATTTGACACTAAGCTATCTCTAAACTTGATCATAACTGAAAACTTAGACCTAACACTAGACCTAGCCATAATGCTAACCCTAGAAATAGCCCTAATCATAATCCTAGCTCTTACATTACCCATAGCCCTAACTGTACACCTTAACCTAACAAAAAACCTAGAGCAAATCCTAGGCCTAAACCTAGCCCTAAGCATAACCCTAACACTAACCTTAGCCCTGATCCTAACCCTAACCCTAGCCTTAGTCCTAAACCTTACTCAAAGCCTCTTACCCTAAATATAAACTTAGACCTATTCATAACTCTAACCCTAACCCTAGCCCTAACCCTAAACTTAAGCCTATCCCTAAAACTAGCTCTAAACCTACACATTATCCTAACCGTAAAGCTAACCCTATTGATTACCCTAGCCGTAACCCCAACCCTAACCCTAACCATAAATGGAAAACTAACCCTAAACCTAACCCTAAACCTACCACTGGCCATAGCCCTAATCTTAGCTCAAACCGTAACCCATAAAATAAACCTAAACATAACCATACCCTTCACACTAACCCTAAAACTAAATCTAACCCTAACCCTAAACCTAAACCTATATCTAAACATATCCATTACCCTAACCCTTATCCTAACCCTAATGATAAGCCTAGCCCTAACCCTAACCCTAACCTTAAAACTACCATAATCTTATCACTAAACCTAATGCTGAACCTAACCCTTGACCTAGCATTAGCCCTAAATCTAGCTCAAACCCTAACCCTTAACCTAAATGTAACCCTAGGCCAAACCCTAACCCTCATCCTAGCCCTAATCGTAACCGTAACCATAGCCCAAACCCTAGCTCAAATTCTATCCATTTCCCTTACCACAACCCTAAACCTAATACTACACCTAGCCATAACTCTTA
>NW_026007686.1:0-3972 GCF_001458135.2 Marmota marmota marmota
ATTTAGAATCTGAAGGTTATAATACCCCCAAAATTGTTGAAAGAGAAGATTGGACACTTTAGAGCATGGGTTCCTGGAGCACAATACTTTGTTACCTATTTCATAAAAGGAAAATAAATATAAATAAGAACAAATATGCAAAATAACTTTGTGGTGAAAATTTTAGCTTCGTTATAAAGGATAAGTCTTTACTCCTTAAATAGTCAAGGGCATGGAAAAATCAACAAAATCAACAGAAGATTATTCTGGTAATTGCAGAATCTCTGCTATTTAGGGAGATTAAACAGAAAGTAAACAAGAAATTTTCAGATACAGTTGAGGTCATTGATCAGAAAATCAAGGAAGCAAAATACAGTGAAGATTTTTTGATTTTAAAGTATTTAATAGTCTTTTGTCAGAACTGGTGTTTTAAATGCAATTATAATACAATTCACTTCAATTTTCCTTCACTATATGATTTCATACTTGAGAATAAACATAGTTTATTTAAAGCTAGCGGTTTTCTCTCAATAGGTGTATGAGGTTCAACCATGTCCATTTTCACTAACAAGTGATTTTCTTAACACACAATTTATTCAAGTATAAAAAAAGAAAATTTATAAATGAATTAATTAATTTAAAAAAATTCTTTGATTTTTAACTGATAAATATTGATAACTAAAACTTACATAAACCAATAGTCTTTCATGTTGTTAATAGTTACAGAGAATAAAGGGGCTTGAACACTAGAATTATTGCCAATCACTGATATAGGACAAGAGTATTGTTTTGCTTTGAAAATTTCATAATATATGTATAGTATATGTAATATATGTATATATGTATGTACATGTATAGTTGCATTTCTCTGTCATGATAAGTCCTGGCTGGCTCTCAGTATCTCTAGATTTGATAACTTGTAATCAGCATAATTTCTACTTCACAGAGAAAATGGTGAGACTGTATAAGAATTATCTGTCCTATTATACATTTTAGCATATCAATAAAGCTCATGAACCTATTTGAAATAGCTGTGCTCTTTCTTTTTTCATATTCCTGAATTGACAAAACTAAATCTGTTTATTAATAGAATATAAAGATATAGCTTCTCCAAAGCATAAGTATAAGAATCCTATTAGGTTGTGCATGGTGGCACACATGGGTAATCCCAGAGGCTCAGGAGGCTGAGGCAGGAGGATTGCAAGTTCAAAGCCAGCCTTACCAACTAAGAGAGGCCCTAATCAACTTAGTGATCCTGTTTCAAAATAAAAATTAAAAATAAGGAGGGTTGGGGATGTGGCTCAGTGGTTATGCTCCTTTGGGTTCAATCTCTAGTACCAAAAAAAAAAAAGAAACCTATTAAAGTAAATTTAAACATTCTCTTTGACCAATATGTCAGTATTTTCTGTTATTTCATATTTATTTATCTTTTGATATATAGATATATATATCTACTATTTAATTAAAATCTAATGAGTTAATATTAAACTTGTTACCTAAAAATCTTTGAAATTATCATCAAAAATTGTCTTTGAGAGAAAGTTTGTCAGAATAATGATTCAACTGAGTTGAAAAGAAAATTATGATTTTTAAATCTTAATAAATATATTGGAGCAATATTAGCTTATTTGATTACTAAATTCATATAGTCATATATATATACACACAGACATACATCCCAAAGGTATTCTCATAACCCAATAATTTTATCTCTAAACATTCTTATATTGTCTCACACGTAAGCTTTTTGGGAACCCTTATTATCTAAATCTTACATAAGCCTATTTTTGAATAACCTTCTTATTGATTGTTTCTTCTTTGCCTTAATCCTTTGATGATTTGGTATTTGATTCTTTCTCTGTGAATTCTCAAATTATAGCTCATTGTCACTTACGTTTTGAGGATTTACCAGAACATTGGATTTGGTTTGACCAATTTGTTAAGGACATATATATATGTCCATTCTACACAGACAAAGCCATTAACCTCAAGGCTGTATGTAAGACTCCTCTCATGTGTAGATTAGCAGTCAAAATGTTGTCTAATGTCAGAATTCCTTTTGCTCAGGTTTAGCTGTAAAAACACCCTTATCTTCAGAGACAGGTGAGCTGTCATTGAGGAAAGATATCTTTATCCAGATTCACTTTGATATTGCTAAGGTGTTCTTCTCCAATCAAGTATTAGGTGTTATGATGCAGTTTAAGAAAAATTCTTTCATATTTTTATATTACCATTACCATGTTTACATGTCTATTTAAAGTTCCATAAATCAATGATCTTTGTAGTATATTTATATCCAAAAAAATATATTGGCAATAATTTTGAACTTTGGCAATATATAATGTCTTTTGTATATAGACTTTGATTATATATTACTAACTCATTTGCCAAAAATTATATCTGTAGTCCTAAAATTACTGGTTTCAATAAAGATTAGTCATTCTGTCTTTGTTTAAATATTTTGAATATTTTTGCAACAGTATTTTTGCATAGACTTTATAATTCATAAGCCTTATGAATCAGGTAGGGCATATATTATTTTTAATCAATATTATCATTTCTATTATTGTACATTAACTGTGCCTTTAAAAGGGTTCCAATAATAAATCTTATGACTATATACAGAATCTGAACTTGTACCAGGGGTTCATTTGATGCATTGACTATATCGCTTATGGCTATGACATGATTTTTTCTTTTTCCCAATCTTCTTTTCCCCAAACTTCTCCCTGATCTTCTTTTCCCTGATCTTTTTCTTCCTGATCTCTCTTCCATAATATCGTTTTCTCTGAATCACCTCTATAAAAGACCCCTGGTCCTACATAGGGGCAGAATCACAGCCTTTGGGAAAGGAGTCCCCTGTGTTTGTCCTTTGCTAGCAAAGTAATAAACCTTCTTTTTCCTTTTTCTCAAAACCTTGTCTTTGTTAATTGGATTGGAGTCAAGGATGAGGACTGAGTTTCCGGTTACAAACTCAGAACTTCAAATGCTAAATATTTTATATTGATCTGTTCAATGGGCTCATCGATTCAACATATATAAACTCCAAATCTTGAAGTATACTATTTTGTATACTAAGGACATAAACATTAATAAATCAGCCTCTGATATTAATCTACTCAAGTGAATTGAAAACCAAATCACCAGTCATTTTTTGAATATCAGCCATTGATCACAGATTAAAATATTATGCAATAATGGAAAATTTACCAGTATTATGCAGATTTGCAAAAGTAGATATAAAGTGTCTCCTTTGGAGTCTCAGAAAAGATTAATCGGGAATAAATGGTGCCCATGATGTATCTCAAACAAAAATTCATGATTTTGATGACCACTTTAAAAAGAAAATAATTTCAGGTTACTGTGTTCAATAGAATGGTTGGAAGATAAATGACAAGATCTCTATATTCAAGAAGTTGGCTAATGAAGACACAGGAGATGTTTAATAAAGAGTTGACAAAATTTAATACCTTTTTGTAGAAGATAGCATCAAAGCAATGCATGTAGAAGAACAAGAGTAGTGGGCAAAAAATAAATTCTTAAACGTTGCAGTGGTTTGTATAAAAACTGAACCAACTGTAAAAATGTCATGTAGTATAGAGAAAGATTATAGGATTTAATGATCATTGAGATTTTAAGGACAAAGTATATGATTGAACTGATAAAGATGACCCTGTGGATTCCAAAGTCATTAATCAATAAAGCAAATAAAAATAAAAATAATAAAAATTATTAATTTAAAATGGAAAATATAACTTAAAATTTATTTCTGTTTTAAAAATTTCCAGGACTCATTCATTGATTAATAGATATCAAGAGTGCCTATGTTAAGCCAGGCATAGTGTGCTTGTATTTTTTCTTTCTCTTTTTAAGAGAAAAAAAAATTCTAAAGCCAGGCATGGTGACACACATCTGTAATCCAAGGAATTTAGGAGGCTGAGACAGGAGAATCATATGTATATACTAATATTATATATATATATATATATATAT
>NW_026007687.1:0-3971 GCF_001458135.2 Marmota marmota marmota
CTTCCTTTCTCCCTTTCTCCCTTCCTCTTTCCTTCCTTCTTTCTTTGGATGCCTTCTCCAAGTTTGCTCACCTGAAAAATTTCTAAATATTCTTCAAATATTATCTCTTCTGTGAAGTCTTTCCTGATCAAGAGTTAGTTATTCTGTTTCCTATTATTCCATTGATGCTTTATTTACATGTTCATTTTCACATGCATGTATTATACCAAAATGGTTTGTTAGCATGTCTGTCTCCCCATTAGGCTATGAGCTTCCTCTAGTCTGAAACGGTATCTTTTCATTTTTGTATCCACAAAACCTAGCATTAAATGTGGCCAGTGGTTGTCTTCTCTGTAATTGTTTTTTTCTTTTTTAGTGAATAAAGTGTATCAATGCAATAAATGTGCACATGTTTCTTTTTGACTAGAGTTAGAGATAAGAATTGGAAAGGATGAGTGAAAAAATTTTACATACATATCCAGGTATATATGATACACTTTATTAAATTTATAGGAATCAGTTGATTGGGTTGGAGATTACAATGAACCATTGACTGGATTTTCATGGAGAGGTGGGTCTGAACGAGAAACCACAGGAATCCAGATATGGAGTGAAGTCTTCCTTATCAATAAAGTTGATGGTAAAAAGGTATGATACCAACTTTTTTTAAGTAAAATTGAGCTTATACTTAACAGTAACTTGAAAATGCTCTTTTGAAAATGAATTTTGGCCATTTGACATGAAACTTAAAGGGGAGTGTAGCATCCTATCGAATGATCCTTGTTTACCAATTTAATGATTATGGTAGGAAAAATCATAAGAACAGTAGGACATCAGATCAGCAAGCCATCATTCATACTTGTTTCAATGCTGTATTAGGTTAATGTTGGATCATCAGTGAAAATTATTACAATAATAAGTAGCTAATTGATACTTTGATTTCCTGTAGTATTCATGGCATATGTAAGAAGTTACCTATTAAGTATTCATTGATAATGATTTCCTTTAGTTCTTATGGTGTTAATGTTGGGGTAACTGTAATAACCCTGGATGTTCTATATTTGCTTATAGGTTGCAGTGTTATTGATGGATACTCAGGGGACCTTTGATAGTCAGTCAACTTTGAGAGATTCCGCCACAGTATTTGCCCTTAGTACAATGATCAGCTCAATACAGGTATGAAATAAATTCATTTGGGTGAGTATTTCTTTAGCTAAAATTTATAATGTATGTATTTCTACAGACACTTGGCAGTGAGACAAACAACAGAAAAGGTATATTAAATGTTAAAGAGACCTATGACACTCAATTTACCCTTTATATTTTACAATTTGGGAAAATGAATTTGAAAATAAATAAGTGGCTTGATAAAGCTCATATATGTGACTAAATTAGTAGTAGAATGGGAATAAAAGTCAGGTCATTGACTGGGCCGAATGCTCCTTTCCATCTCCAATTAGCATACCAATTCTTGTAAGAGTAGAATTGTTTTTGTTACTGTAATTTAATTACTGATCAGTTTTCAATTGACTGCTTTAACCAGAGGAAGTTTTTTTATGTTATTGATGTTCTTTTTGCTTAATGCCTCAATACACTCAATAATATTAAATCTTATAACATATGCAGATATTGGGATCAACTATTATGTTATATTTAATGAACAAGATTTATAAACATAAAATTTTGTTTTACATAGCCAGTGGAAATGTTTTTAAATGTAAAAACTTTGTGTTTATAGCTTTTTAAAACAACTTTATATACATTTAGAATGGTAAATGTCTTTATTTAAAATTTTTCATCTTCCTTTCCTTTTTTCTTTCTCTTTCTTAAAGTGTTGTTTCAGGGATTATAGTAAGCTTTCTAAATTGTGCTTAAAGTTCTTGGAGAGTTTCATTATAAGCACAGTACATACAACATAAAAGATTAAGTCTATTTTTGTAGAAATTTTCTGTTCAATGGAAAGAGCAGAAGAGGGTGGTAAAGAAACAGAGAAGATCAATTTTTAAAAGGCAAGGTAGCTTAAAAAGGCAGTATACTTAGGATGAGCAAGTTGGAGCTGATCACATTCCAGTAGAGAGTGGAGCTAGTGACGGATGGGTGACTAGTGACTATCCTCTTAGTACAACCGAGAGAGGACAAATAGGAGGAAGGAGGAGAAACCAAGTTAAAAAATGATCGATGCTTTTAACAATCTACTCCTTGAATGAGCTTTTAAAATACTAACTTAGTATCTATTTTCTTTATAATGAACAGTAAAAACCATCATACAAGCCAATAAAAATTATATTGACTTGTTCTTTTTAATATTTATGACTTACTATATATTTTAGACCTCAATAGAGTAAATATTTTCATAGAAAAACCCACTAAATTCTTAGTAATAACTGCTTTTAATTATTATCTGAGAAATGATCTGTTACTTAAATAAGTACACAAAGGATACTGCTTGCATTAATACATAAATATATAAGCATATTTAACTTTTCTTTGAAGTTTTTGACATTTTTTGACCAAAAAAATAAGTCATGTTGATGCTGTGATCTGTTTATAAAACAATACTACAAATGTATAAGGATATTCAGACAAACTTCTATGTGATGGAACTTTATAAAATAAAAGTAAACAAAATAACAAATTATGAAGAAATCAACATCTTTTCAGAACACAATTTTCCTTATGGGTTGTTCAGATTTAGCACTATTTTTAACACCATTATTTTGGCGTGCTTGGAAGAATTGTTATTTTATTGAGTAATTGTTGAATTAAGTTCATAAAATAATTTTAAAATTCTGATTCCAGAGCAGGTGACTCTTATATTTCTGCAAAATTTTTATATCACTGCACATTGTTTATTTTCTCTCAAGCTTTCTTAGTCCTTTCTTATAAATGTCATCTAATAAAGATGTATGTAAGAGAGTTAATTTTTGTAATAATTGATGTTTATCAAAATAGAGAATGACAGAGTAAGTGCTTAAGATTATACTGATTATCCTCTCATTTTGATTTCATAATCAAGGTATATAATTTATCCCAAAATGTCCAGGAGGATGATCTTCAGCATCTTCAGGTAACAATATTACTACTTTTTGTTTATCTGGGTAGGCTTTGGGCAGAACTTTGGAGAATGGTTTAGAAACATAACCAAATGAGGGTTATCCTATGTTCAAGTTTCTTGTTTTTTTCTTTCTAATTCAGTTTTCAAATTCCTTTGTTTCCATAAAATTACTTCCTACCATTCTTGATTATATGAAAATATATGGCAAATTAAAATAGAAAAACATATTCAGGCTTAAAAATTACCTGAAATGTGAAGTTAAAGTCTTAAGGTCAGAGATTTGATAATTGATGGTAAGATATCTGTTATATGCTAGATTTTTTGTCCTGTGGGCTGTTAGAGGCTACCTTATAATGACTCACAGAATTCTATTTTAGATCTGAAAGAGATCTTGTGACACTCAGTTTATTCTTTATATTTTATAATTGGGGAAAATGAATGTGAAAATAAATAAATGACTTGAATAAACTCATATATATGATTAATTAGTGATAGAATGGGAATAAAAGTCAGGTCATCTGACTGGGCCCAATGCTCCTTTCCATCTCCAAGTCACACTTGAATCTTAAGTAAAGGATCAGATGTTTCCTAGAGATAATTCTCATCTCAGTAATAATTCCCATTCCCTTCAATTCATGTTATTTTTGTTTTGTATTTTATGACACCAAGGATTAAACCCAAGTGCACTTAACCACTATGCTGCATTCCCAGCCCTTTTTGTTTTGAAACAGGGTCTTGCTAAGTTGCTTAGAGCCTTGCTAATTTGCTGAGGCTGGATTTCAGTTGCCATCTTTCTGCCTCAGCCTCCTGAGTGACTGGGATTACTGGCATGTGCCACCACACCCAGCAGTTCATGTTATTTCTTTTTTTCTTTTCTTTTCTTTCTTTCTTTCTTTTTCTTTTTCTTTTTTTTTTTTTTTTTTTTTTTTTTTTTTTT
>NW_026007688.1:0-10165 GCF_001458135.2 Marmota marmota marmota
CCAATTGGGGTGACGTGTGTACCACGCCTGCAGGCCGCTGGGCCTGATCCGCTGGTCTGTCGCAGATCTGCCTACCTTGCAGGCGCGGGCGGCTGCTCTGCCCTGCCCCTCCTACCACGCCCGTGTACCACTGGGTCACAGGTCTGCCCAGCTTGTGGGCACGGGTGGTGGCTCTGCTCCACCCACTCTCCAATTGGGGTCACGCAACCCCCACGCCGGTGAGCTGCTGGGCCTGCTCTGGGCATGGGTGGCGGTCCAGCTCCTCCCCTCTGGCTTGAAGACAAAGGAGAGAGACTCGCGTGTCTGTGACTCACCCTCCCTACCAGGAGACCAACTGTTTCTGTCACCACTGGTATTGATGAAGTTCTCTCCTCCGCTGCTTTCTGATGACATCAGATCTCTGCCATGTTGATATCCTATGCGAATGGCAGCACTTCGTTCCCTTTGACGGGTGACCAAAGCAATGGGTGAGTCCTGACCGGCCCTCACAGGCCCCGTCTCAGTCCTGTTGCCACTGCAACAGGCTCGGTTGGTATTTACCTCCACAGTACTCAGCAGGACCCAGACCGAGAAGCAGTTTCTGCGGGCTCCTTAGCCCTGGGCCAGAGCAGTTCCGGGAGCCGGAACTCAGCTGCTCCATGCTCAGTGTATGCTCGGATAAGAGCAGGCTCCAAGAAGCAGTTTCCGCGGGTCATCTAGCACTGAGCCTGAGTAATCTGTCTGCAAGCCACAGGTGAATGGCAGCCTGAAATTACCTGTTCTATGGCTGAATGAGCTGCGGTCAGTTGAAAACAGGGATGGTGACATCAGCTCTCCAAGATGGTGGCCGCTGGCCTCCTCTGTGATCTGACTAGTGTGGAGAACCGAATTTGACCGCTTCCTTCCCCCGTCTCGAACCCAGAATTCAGCACTGAGTATGCTGCTTGCATGGCTGGCAGAAACTGCAGTGCTGTATCCCTGCATCGCTATCTCTTCGTTTCCCAGCATGCGCCGCAGACTCTAGCCGCAGGGCTATTTGCTGAATAAGCAGTGTTACCCTCCGTGTGACAAATCTCTCGTTTTTGAGTCCCCGCAGCTGATCCTCGTGTGATGGAAATCCTTCCTCCAGGTTCTGGAGCATCCCACTATTGCTGGAAATTCCTAACAAGATAGCCTTTGGCAGTCCTGACTCGTCATTCTCCCACACAGTGATGCGGCACACGGGGGCAATGCAGTCCCCTCGCTGCCATCTTCTACTCTAGGTGCTTGAAACTTGACACACTGAATTAGTTCACAGTGTGCTCCCTATGCTTTGTTCCCTCTTGATGTAACCTAAATCAGAGGCACTTGTCAGTCAAGAAAAAAAATCACTTTCATTTGAAAGCGTTTTCCAAGCTTCCACAGAATATTGAGTTTACTGAAATCCGAGCAAATATTTTATTCAACCAAAATTTTGATACTTGGAGGTAATGATCAATACTCCTCTCACTCTTGGCTCCCTAAAGTTCATTGTTCTAGGTTGAAGCTTTCATTTGAAGGAACAGTTTGAATTTTTAGATTTCACTTCCTTTTCCCCTATTGTGAGAGATGCATTTGGAACTCTAAATCAAACACAGATTCTACTACCTGATTGAAAGTTGATACACTCAGTATGTTCTCTGGCACTGTCTATACTTGCTTCCCTCTTGCTGTAGACCTAAGCAGAGTATGGGGAAAACACTCTCATTTGAAAGTGTTTGCCAAAATTCCACAGAACTCCAAGTTTCCTGAAATCCCAGTGAATAAATTTTCACCCAAACTTGTTAATACATTGCAGGAATTATGAGTACTCCAGCCACACTTGGCACCCCAAATTTCGTACTTCTAGATTAAAGCATTCCTTTGCAGGAAAACTTTGAAATTTGAGGTTTCTCTTCATTTTCCGCTATAGGGATAGATACATTTGGAACTCTAAATCAAACATGTTTTGTGCTAGCTGCTTGAAACTTTACTAACTAAATTGGTTTTCAATGGGACATCCATGATTTTTTCCTACTTGCAGTAGCCCTAAAGAGACAAGGAAAAAAAAAACACTTTTATTTGAAACTGTTTGCCATGCTTCCACAGAACTCTGAGTTTACTGAAATCTCATCAAATATTTTTTAACCCGATCTTGTTGATACTTTCCAGTAATCATCACTACCCCAGCCACACTTAGCTCCCCAAATTTCATACTTCAAGCTCAATGTGTTCGTTTGCAGGAACACTTTGAAATTTTAGGTTTCACTTCATTTTCACCTATAGGTATATTCCCATTTGGAACTCTAAATTAATCTTTTTTTTTTTTTTTTTTTTTTTTTTTTTTGCAATTGGCTTGAAACTTGACACACTCAATTAGTTCTCAGTGCACTCTCTATGCTTTGTTTCCTGTTGAAGTAGCCCAAAGGAGAGGCAGGGAAACAATAATTTTATTTGAAAATGTTTGCCAAGCTTCCACAGAACCCTGAGTGTACTGAAATCTCAGCAAATATTTTTTCACCCAAACTTGTTGATACATTCAAGGAATCTTCAGTATTCCAGCCACACTTGGCTCCCCAAATTTTGTTGTTCCAGGTTAAATTGTTCGTTTGCAGAAACACATTGAATTTTTAGGTTTCAATTTGTTTTCTCTTATAGGGATAGATACTTTTGAAACTCTTAATCACATAGGGTTTGTGCTAGGAGCTTGAAACTTTACAAACTAAATTAGTTTTCAGTGCATTCTCTATGCTTCTTTTTTTCCTTTTTGATTAGCCCTAAGCAGAGGCATGGAAAAAACACTTTCATTTGAAAGCGTTTGGCATGCTTCCATAGAACTCTGAGTTTACTGAAATCTCAGCAAATATTTTTTTAACCTGACCTTGTTGATACTTTCCAGCAATCATCAGTACTCCAGCTGCACTCAGTTTCCCAAATTTTGTACATCAAGGTTAATGTATTTGATTGCAGGAATACTTTGAATTTTTAGGTTTCACTTCATTTTCACCTATAGGTATATTCCCATTTGGAACTCTAAATCAATCACGGTGTTTTGCTAGCGGACTGATACTTGATACACTCAATTAGTTCTTCGTGTGCTCTCTATGCTTTGTTCCCTCTTGATGTACCCTTAAGCAGAGGCACATGTCAGTCAAGGAAAATCACTTTCATTTGAAAGCATTTGCCAAGTTTCCACAGAACTCCGAATTTACTGAAATTCGAGCATATATTTTATTCACCAGATCTTTTTGATATTTGGCCAAAATGATTGGTAATCCTCTGGCACTTGGCCCTCCAAATTTCGTTCTTCTAGGTTGAATCCTTCATTTGTAGGAACTGTTTGAATTTTTAGATTTCATTTTGTTTTCCCATACAGGGAGAGATGCATTTGGAACTCTAAATCAAACACAGTTTCAGCTAGCTGATTGAAACTTGATACACTCAATAAGTTTTCAGTGTGTTCTCTATAGCTGGTTCATTCTTGAAGTAGCCTTAAGCAGAAGATGGGGAAAACCACTTTCATTTGAAAGCATTTGCCAAGCTTCCACACAACTCTGAGTTTCCTGAAATCTCAGTAAAAACTTTTTGATCCTATCTTGATAATACTTGGCAGTAGAAGTTGGCCCTCCATATTTCCTTCTTATACATTGAAGCATTCCTTTGCAGCAACAGTTTGAATTTTGGGGTTTCACTTTGTTTTCCCCTATACAGATAGATGCTGTTGGAACTTTAAATCAAACATGGTTTGTGCTAGCTGGTTAAACTTTGACACACTCCATTAGTTCTCAGTGCTCTCTCTACGATTTCCTCACTCTTGTAGTAGATCTAAGCAGAGACAACGAAGAATCACTTTAATTTGAAAGTGTTTGCAATGCTTCCACAGATCTCGACTTTAGTGAAATCCCATCAAGAATTGTTTCTTCCAATCTTGATGATACTTGGTGGTAATGATCTATCACATTAGGACCCCAAATTTAGTTCTTCTAGGTTGAAGCTTTCTTTTTCAGGAATAGTTTGAATTTTTAGGTTTCACTTCGTTTCCCCCTATAGGGAGAGATGAAGTTGATATCACACATGGCTTGTGCTAGCTGCTTGAAACTTTAAAAACTAAACTAGTTCTAATTGCACTCTCTATGCTTTGCTCCCTCTTGAAGTAGCCCAAAGGAGAGGCATGGAAATAACAATTTCATTTGAAAGCGTTTGCCACGCTTCCACAGATTTCTGAATTCCTGAATTCTCACCAAATATTTTTTTCACCCGATCTTGTTGATACGTTGCAGGAATCATGAGTACTTAAGCCAAATATTGCTCCCCAAATTTCGTACTTATATGTTAAATTATTCGTTAGCAGGAACACTTTGAATTTTTAGTTTTTACTTCGTTTTCACCTATAGGTATATTCCCATTTGGAACTCTAAATCAATCATGGTTTTTGCTAGCAGATTTATACTTGATGCACTCAATTAGTTCTCAGTGCACTCTATATGTTTGGTTCCCTCTTGATGTACCCTTACCAGAGATACTTGTTAGACAAAGAAAAATCACTTTCATTTGAAAGCATTTGCCAAGCTTCAACAGAACTCCGAGTTTCCTGAAATCCCAGCAAATAATTTTTCACCCGATCTTGTTAATACTTGGGGGTAATGATCGGTACTCCAGTAGTACTTGGCCCCCCAAAATTTCGTACTTTCATGTTGAAGAGTTCATTTGCAGGGAAAATTTGGATTTTGAGGTTTCACTTTGTTTTCCCTTATACAGAGAGATGCAGTTGAAACTCTAAATCAAACACGGTTTTTGCTAGCTGCTTGAAGCTTGACACACTACATTAGTTCTCAGTGTGGTCTCTGAGCTTTTCTCTTTCTTGATCACTACTCCAGTTGCACTTGAATCCCCAAATTTAGTTCTTCTAGGTTGAAGCGTTCATTTTCAGGAATATTTTGAAATAATAGGATTCACTTTTTTTTTCCCCTATAGGGATAGATGCAGGTGGAACTCTAAATCCAACAGAGTTTCTGCTAGCTGCTTGAAATTTGAGACATTGATTTAGTTCTCAGTGTGCTCTCTACCCTTTGTTCCCTTTTGCTGTAGCTCTAAGCACAGGAGAGCAAAAAACACTTTTATTTGAATGTGTTTGCCAAGCTTTCATAGAACTCCGAGTGTACTGAAATCTCAGCAAATATTTTTTCACCTGCTCTTTTTGATATGTTAAAGAAATCATCAGTATTCCAGCAGCACTTGGCTCCCCAAATTTCGTTCTATGTTATATGGTTCGTTTCCAGGAACATATTGAATTATTAGGTTTCACTTCATTTTCCCGTATAACTATACTCCCAGTTGGAACTCTAAATCAAACACTGTTTTGGCTAGCTGCTTTAAACTTTACACACTGATTTAGTTCTCAATGTGATCTCTATGCATTGTTTCCTCTTAAAGTAGCCCTAAGCAGAGGCACGTGTCAGTTAAGGAAATATCACTTTCATTTGAAAGCATTTGCCAAGATTCCACAAAAATCAAAAATTACTGAAATCTGAGCAAATACTGTTTTCACCTGATTTTTTGGTACTTGGCCATAATGATCGATACTCCTCTCACACTTGTCCCCCTAAATTTTGTTGTTCTAGGTTGAAGCATTTGTTTGAAGGAACTGTTTGAATTTTTAGATTTCACTTTGTTTTCCCCTATAGGGACAGATGCAGTTGAAACTCTAAATCAAACACGGTTTCTGCTAACTTATTGAATCTTTATACACTCAATAAGTTCTTAGTGTGCTTTCTATACTTGGTTCCCTCTTGATGTAGCCCTAAGCAGAGGATAAGGAAAAACACTTTCATTTGAAAGCATTTGCTAAGCTTCCACAGAACTCCGAGTTTCCTGAAATCCCAGCAAATATTTTTTCACTCGACCTTGTTAATACATTGCAGGAATCATCAGTACTCCTGCCACACTGGGCTACCCAAATTTCATACTTCTAGGTTAAAGAGTTCCTTTAAAGGAAAACTTTGAAATTTGAGGTTTCACTTCATTTTCCCCTATATGGATAGATACTTTTGGAACTCTAAATCACATAGGGTTTTTGCTAGGAGCTTGAAATTTTACAAACTAAATTGGTTTTCATTATGCTCTCTATGCTTTTTTCCTTCTTGCATTAGCTCTAAGCACAGGCAAAGAAAAAAACACTTTCATCTGAAAGTGTTTTCTTTACTTCCATAGAACTCCGAATGTACTGAAATCACAGCAAATATTTTTTAACCTAATCTTGTTGATACTTTCCAGGAATTATCAGTACTCTAGCTGCACTTAGCTTCCCAAATTTTGTACTTCAAGGTTAATGGGTTCGTTTGCAAGAACACTTTGAATTTTTAGGTTTCACTTTGTTTTCTCCTATAGGTATATTCCCATTTGGAACTCTAAATTAATCATGGTTTTTGCTAGCGGTTTGATACTTGACGCACTCAATTAGTTATCAGTGCACTTCTTTCTATGCTTTGTTCCCTCTTGGTGTACCCTTAAGCAGAGGAAAATTTCAGTCAAGGAAAAATCACTTTCATTTGAAAGCCTTTGCCAAGCTTCCGCAGAACTCCGAGTTTACTGAAATTCGAGCAAAGTTTTTTTCACCAGATCTTTTTGATACTTGGCTGAAAAGATCAATACTCCTCTCGCATTTGGCCCCCCAATTTTCGATATTCTAGATTGAAGCATTCGTTTGCAGGAACAGTTTGAATTTTTAGATTTCACTTCATTTTCCCCCATAGGGAGAGATACAGTTGGAAGTCTAAATCAAACAGGGTTTCTGCTAGCTGATTGAAACTTGAGACACTCAATAAGTTCTCAGTGCACTCTCTATACTTGGTTCCCTCTTAAAGTAGCCCTAAGCAGAGGATGGGGTAAAACACTTTCATTTGAAAGCGTTTGCCAAGCTTCCACAGAACTCCGAGTTTCCTGAAATCCCAGCAAATATTTTTCACCCGACCTTGTTAATATGCTGCAGGAATCATCAGTACTCCAGCCACACTTGGATCCCTAAATTTCATACTTCTAGGTTAAAGCGTTCCTTTGCAGGAAAACTTTGAAACTTGAGGTTTCACTTCATTTTCCTCTGTATGGACAGATACTTTTGGAACCCTAAATCAAACACGGTTTATGTTAGCAGCTTGAAACTTTACAAACTAAATTTGTTTTCACTGTACTCTCTATACTTTGTTCCCTCATGTTGTACCCTTAAGCAGAGGCACTTCTCAGTCAAGGAAAAATCAGTTTCATTTGAATGTGTTTTCCAAGCTTCCACAGAACTCTGAGTTTCCTGAAATCCCAGCAAATATTTTTTCACCCAATCTTGATGATACTTGGTGGTAATGATCGGTACTCCAGTTGCCCTTGCAACCAAAATTTTGTTCTTTCAGGTTGAAGAATTCATTTTCAAGAACACTATGAATTTTTAGGTATCACTTTGTTTTACCTTATAGATAGATGCAGTTGGAACTCTAAATCAAACACTGTTTGTGCTAGCTGCTTGAAAATTGACACACTCAATTAGATCTCAGTGTGCTCTCTATGCTCTGTTCCCTCTTGCAGTAGCACTAAGTAGAGGCAAGGAAAAATCACTTTCATTTGAAAGTGTTTGCAAAGCTTCCACAGAACTGCAAGTTCCCTGAAATACCAGCAAATATTTTTTTCACCCGATCTTGATAATACTTGG
Source organism: Marmota marmota marmota (assembly GCF_001458135.2). Taxonomy (NCBI): domain Eukaryota; kingdom Metazoa; phylum Chordata; class Mammalia; order Rodentia; family Sciuridae; genus Marmota; species Marmota marmota. The sequence continues at coordinate 7,673 of NW_026007688.1, forward strand.
CAGTAATGATCCCTACTCCAGTCGCATTTGCTCTCCCAAATTTAGTTCTTCAAGGTTGAAACACTTGATTGCAAGAAATGTTTGAATTTTTAGGTTTCACTTCATTTTCCCCTATAGGGAGAGATGCAGTTGGAACTCTAAATCAAACACGGTTTGTGCTAGCTGCTTGAAGTTTGATACATTCAATTATTTGTCAGTGCACTCTCTAGGATTTGTTTCCTCATGCATTAGATCCAAGCAGAGGCAAGGAAAAATCACTTTCATTTGTAAGCTTTTGCCAAGCTTCCACAGAACTCCGAGTTTCCTGAAAACCCAGCAAGTATTTTTTCACCCGAACTTGATGATACTTGGCAGTAATGATCAATACTCCAGTCACACTTGCCCCCTTCAATTTAGTTCTTCTATGTTGAAGCGTTTGTTTGCAGGAACAGTTTGAATTTTTAAGTTTCACTTCATTTTCTTCTATAAAGACAGACGCATTTGGAACTCTATATCAAACCCCGTTTGTGCTAGCTGCTTTAACCTTCAAACACTCCATTAGTTCTTACTCTTGTCTCAGAGGCAAGGAAAAGTCATTTTCATTTCAAAGTGTTTGCCAAACTTCCACAGAACTCCGAGTTTCCTGAAATCCCAGCAAATATTTTTTTTTCACCGCAACTTGTAGATACGTTGCTGGAATCATCAGTACACCAGCCTCACTTGGCTCCCCAAATATCGTACTTCTACCTTAAAGTGTTTGTTTCCAGGAACACTTTGTAGTTTTAGGTTTCACTCCCCTATAGGGATAGATGCATTTGGAACTCTAATCCAACAGAGTTTCTACTAGCTGTTTGAAATTTGAGACATTTATTTAGTTCTCAGTGTGCTCCCTATGCGTTCTTCCCTCTTGCAGTAGAGCTAAGCCCAGGAAAGCAAAAACCACTTATATTTGAAAGTGTTTGCCAAGCTTCCAAAGAACTCGAAGTGTAATGAAATCTCAGCAAATGTTTTTTCACCTGATATTGTTGATACATTCAAGGAATCATCGTTACTCCAGCCACATGTGGCTACCCAAATTTCATTCTTCTATTTAAAATTCTTCGTTTGTAGGAACACTTTGAATTTTTAGGTTTCACTTCATGTTCCCCTATAAGTATACTCCCAGGTAGAACTCTAAATCAAGCACGGTTTCTGCTAGCTGCTTGAAATTTTACACACTGAATTAATTCTCAGTGCACTCTCTATGCTCTGTTCCCTCTTACAGTAGCACTAAGCAGAGGCAAGGAAAGAACACTTTCATTTGAAAACGTTTGCCATACTTCCACAGAACTCCGAGTTTCCTGAAATCTCAGCAAAAATGTTTTGACCCTATCTTGATAATACTTGGTGGTAAGGATTGGTACTCCAGTAGCACCTGGCTCCCAATATTTCCTTCTTCTAGGTTGAAGCGTTCCTTTGCAGCCACAGTTTGAATTTTGGTGTTTCATTTTGTTTTTCCCTATACAGGGATGCAGGTGGAACTCTAAATCAAATATTGTTTGTGCTAGCTGCTTAAACCTTGAAACACTCCATTAGTTCTCAGTGCTCTCTCTATGCTTTGTTCACTCTTGCAGTAGATCTAAGCAAAGGACACAAAAAATCACTTTCATTTGAAAGCATTTGCCAAGCTTCCACAGAACTCCAACTTTAGTGAAATCCCAGCAAGAATTTTTTCACCCGATCTTGATGATACTTGGCGGTAATGATCTTTTGCACTTGGACCCCAAATTTAGTTCTTTTAGGTTGAAGCTTTCATTTGCAGGAACAGTTTGAATTTTTAGTTTTCACTTCATTTTCCCCTATATCGAGAGATGAAGTTGAAATCAAACATGGCTTGTGCTAGCTGCTTGAAACTTTACAAACTAAATTTGTTCTAAGTGAACTCTCTATGCTATGTTCCCTCTTGAAGTAGCACGAAGGAGAGCCAGGGAAACAACAATTTCATTTGAAAGCTTTTGCCAAGTTTCCACAGAAATCTGAGTTTCCTGAAATCCCAGCAAATATTTTTTCACCCGATCTTGATGATACTTGGTAGTAATGATCAGTACTCCAGTCGCACCTGGCCCCCAAATATTTCATTCTTTTAGGTTGAAGTGTTCACTTGTAGGAACACTTTGAATTTTTAGGTTTCACTATGTTTTCCCTTATACAGATAGTTGCAGTTGGAACTCTAAATCAAACACGGCTTGTGCTACCTCCTTGATGCATGACACACTCAATTATTTCTCAGTGTGGTCTCTATGCTTTGTTCTCTCTTGATGGGTACTCCACTCGCACTTGGCTACCCAAATTTAGGTCTTCTAAGATGAAGCATTCGTTTTCAGGAACACTTTGAAATATTAAGTTTCACTAAATCCAACAGAGTTTCTTCTAGCTGCTTGAAATTGAGGCACTGATTTAGTTCTCAGTGTGCTCTCTACCCTTTGTTCCCTCTTGCAGTAGCTCAAAGCACAGGAATGAAAAAAAAAAAAAAAA
>NW_026007688.1:15853-24871 GCF_001458135.2 Marmota marmota marmota
ATTTTAGGTTTCACTTCATTTTCCCCTATAGGTATATTCCCAGTTGGAACTCTAAATCAAACACGGTTTGTGATACTTGCTTGAAACTTGATACACTCAATTAGTTGTCAGTGCATTCTCTAGGCTTTGTTCCCTCTTGCAGTAACTCTAAACAGAGGCAAGGAAAAAAAACATTTTCATTTGAAAGCATTTTTGAAGCTTCCACAGATCTCCGAGTTTACTGAAATCTCACCAAATATTTTTTTCACCCGATGTTGTTGATTCATTGCAGGTATCATCAGTACATAAGCTGATCTTGCCTCCCCAAATTTCATACTTACAGGTTAAAGCATTCCTTTGCAGGAAAGCTTTGAATTTTCAGGTTTCACTTCGTTTTCACCTATAGGTATATTCTAAATCAAACATGGTTTGTGTTACCTGCTTGAAACTTGACACACTCAATTAGTTTTCAGTGCAGTTTCTATACTTTGTTCCCTCTTCAAGTACCCTTAGCCAGAGAAAGTTGTCAGTCAAGGAAAAATCACTTTCATTTGAATGTGTTTGCTAAGCTTCCACAGAACTCTGACTTTAGTGAAATCCCAGCAAGAATTTTTTCACCTGATCTTGATGATACTTGGCAGTAATGATCTGTCACACTTGGACCCCAAATTTTGTACTTCTAGGTTGAAGCGTTTGTTTGCAGGAACAGGTTGAATTTTTAGATTTCACTACTTTTTTCTCTTTTAGGGAGAGATGCAGTTGGAACTCTAAATCAAACAGGGTTTCTGCTAGCTGATTGAAACTTGATACACTCAATAAGTTTTCTGTGCCCTTTCTATACTTTCTTCCATTTTGAAGTAGCACTAAGCAGAGGATGGGGAAAACCACTTTCATTTGAAAGATTTGCCAAGCTTCCACAGAATTCCAAGTTTTCTGAAATCGCAGGAAACATTTTTTCTTTCGATCTTGTTAATATGTTGCAGGAATCATCAGTACTCCAGCCTCACGTGGCTCCCAAAATTTCGTAGTGCTAGGCTAAAACATTCCTTTGCATGAAAACTTTGAAATTTGAGGTTTCACTTCATTTTCCCTATAGGGATAGATACAGTTGAAACTCTAAATCAAACACGGTTTGTGCTAGCTGCTTAAACCTTGACACTCTCCATTCGTTCTCAGTGTTCTCTCTGAGGCAAGGGAAAATCACTTTCATTTAAAGCATTTGCTAAACTTCCACAGAACTTGGAGTTTCCTGAAATCCCAGCAAATATTTTTTCTCCAGATCTTGTTGTATGTTGCAAGAATCATCAGTACCCCAGCCACACTTGCCACCCCAAATATCATACATCTAAGTTAAAGTGTTTTTTTGCAGGAACACTTTGTATTTTTAGGTTTCACTTCATTTTCCCCTATAGGTATACTCCCAGTTGGAACTCTAAATCAAACACGGGTTTTGTTAGTTGCTTGAAATTTAACTCAGTCAGTTAATTCTCAGTGCACTCTCTATGCTTTGTTACCTCTGGCAGTAGCCATAAGAAGAGGCAAGAAAAAAACACTTTAATTTAAAAGCATTTGCCTAGATTCCACAGAACTCCATGTTTCCTGAAATCTCAGCAAAAATTTTTGACCTGACCTTGATAATACTTGGCGGTAAAGATAGATATTCCAGTAGCCCTTGGCCCCCCAAATTTCCTTCTTCTTGGTTGAACTGTGACTTTGTAGGAAGAAAAGTTTGAATTTTCATTTTTCACTTTGTTTTCTGATATACAGATGGATGTAGTTGGAACTCTAAATCAAACATGGTTTGTGCTAGCTTCTTGAAACTTTACAAATTAATTAGCTCTCAGTTAGATCTCTACACTTTTTTCCCTCTTGCAGCAGACCTAAGCAGAGGCAAGAAAAAAAAAACACTATCATTTGAAAGGGTTTGCCAAGTTTCCACAGAATTTTGAGTTTACTGAAGTCTCAGCAAATTTTTTTCACCTGATCTTGTTGATACTTCGCAAAAATCATCAGTACTCCAGCCACACTTGGCTCTGCAAATTCCGTACTTCTAGATGAAAATATTTGTTTGCAGGAACACTTTGAATTTTTAGGTTTCACTTCGTTTTCCCCTTTAGATATACTAAAAGGTAAAAATTTAAATCAAACACAGTTTCTGCTAGCTGCTTGAAATTGGACACACTGAATGAATTCTCAGTGCGCTCTCTATGCTCTGTTCCATCTTGCAGTAGCACTAAGTAGAGTCCAGGAAAGAACACTTTCATTTGAAAATGTTTGTCAAGCTTCCACAGAATTCCAAGTTTCCTGAAATATCAGCAAAAATTTTTTGACCCGATCTTGATAATACTTGGTGGTAAAGACTGTTACTCCAGTAGCACTTGGCCGCAAATTTCATTCTTATAGGTTGAACCGTGACTTTGTAGGAACAGTTTGAATTTTTAGCTTTCACTTTGTTTTCCCCTATACAGATAGATACAGTTGGAACTCTAAATCAAACATGGTTTGTGCTAGTTGCTTGAAACTTTACAAAATAAGTAGCTCTCTGCTCACTCTCTATGATTTGTTCCCTTTTGCAATAGCCCAAAGCAGAGGCAAGAAAGCATAAAAACACTGTCATTTGAAAGAATTTGCCAGTTTTCCACAGAACTCTGAGTTTACTGAAATCTCAGCAAATATTTTTTTCAAATGATCTTATTGATACGTTGCTGGAATCATCAGTACTCCAGACACACTTGGCTTCCCAAATTCCATACTTTTAGGTGAAAGTGTTTGTTCTTTCAGGTTGAAGAGTTCATTTGCAGAAACACATTGAATTTTTAGGTTTCACTTCATTTTCCCTTATACAGATAGATACATTTGGAACTCTAATCAAACATGGTTTCTGCTAGTTGTTTGAAGCTTGACACACTCAATTAGTTCCCAGTGTGGTCTCTAGGCTTTGTTCCCTCTTGATCACTACTCCAGATACACTTGGGTCCCCTATAAGTATACGCCCTGGTGGAACTCGAAATCAAACATGGTTTCTGCTATCTGCTTGAAATATGAAACACTGAATTAAATCTCAGTGTGCTCTCTATGCTCTGTTCCCTCTTGCAGTAGCACTAAGCAGAGACAAGGAAAGAACACTTTCATTTGAAAACTTTTGCCATGCTTCCACAGAACACCGTGTTTCCTGAAATCTCAGCAAAATTTTTTTGACACTAGCTTCATAATAATTGGGGGTAATGATCAGTACTCCAGTAGCACTTGGCCCCCCATATTTTCTTCTTCTAGGTTGAAGTGATCCTTTGCAGGAAAAGTTTGAATTTTGGTGTTTCACTTTGTTTTCCCCTATACAGATAGATGCAGTTGGAACTCTAACAAATCAAACACGGTTTGTGCTAGCTGCTTAGACCTTGAAACACTCCATCAGTTCTCAGTGCTCTCTCTATGCTTTGTTCACTCTTGCAGTAGATCTAAGCAGAGGCAAGGAAAAATCATTGTCATTTGAAAGCATTTGCTAAGCTTCCACAGAACTCTGACTTTAGTAAAATTTCAACAAGATTTTTTTCACCCAAATCTTGATGATACTTGGCGGTAATGATCTGTTCCACTTGGACCCCAAATTTAGTTCTTCTAGTTTGAAGCTTTAGTTTTCAGGAACAGTTTGAATTTTTAGGTTTCATTTCGTTTTCCCCTATAGGGAGAGATGAAGTTGAAATCAAACAGGGCTTGTGCTAGCTGTTTGAAACTTTACAAACTGAATTAGTTCTAAGTGCAAGTTTCCATCTTCTAAGTTGAATCGTGACTTTATGGGGACAGTTTGAATTTTTAATTTTCACTTTATTTTCCTCTATACAGATAGATGCACTTGGAACTCTAAATCAAACATGGTGTGTGCTAGTTGCTTGAAACTTTACATATTAAATTATCTCTCAGTTCACTCTCTATGCTTTGTTCCCTCTTGAAGTAGCCCAAAGAACAGGCAGGAAAAAGAACAATTTCATTTTAAATTGTTTGCCATGCTTCCACAGAGCTCCAAGTTTCCCGAAATCTCACCAAATATTTTTTCACCCGAACTTTTTGATACATTGTTGGAATCATGGGTACTCCAGATGGATTTGGCTCCCAAAATTTCTTACTTATAGGATAAAGCATTCATTCACAAAAACTCTTTGAATTTTTAGGTTTCACTTCATTTTCACCTATAGGTATATTCCGATTTAAAACTCTAAATCACACACGGTTTATGATAGCTGCTTGAAACTTGACATACTCAATTAGTTCTCAGTGAGCTCTTTGTGCTTTGTTCCCTCTTGAAGTACCCTTACTCAGAGACACTTGTCAGTCAAGGATAAATCACTCTCATTTGAAAGTGTTTCCCAAGCTGCCAAAGATCTCTGAGTTTCCTGAAAACCCAGCAATATTTTTTCACCTGATCTTGTTGATACTTGTTGGTAATGAAAGGTATTCCAGTCTCACTTGGCACCCCCAAATTTCATTCTTTCAGGTTGAAGAGTTCATTTGCAGAAACACATTGAATTTTTAGGTTTCTCGTTGTTTTCCCTTATACAGATGGATGCAGTTGGAACTCTAAATCAAACATGGTTTGTGCTAGCTGCTTGAAGCTTGACACACTCAATTAGTTCTCAGTGTGGTCTCTATGCTTTGTTCCTTCTTGATCAGTACTCTAGTCGCACTTGGCTCCCCAAATTTAGTTCTTCTTGGTTGAAGCATTCGTTTTCAGGGACACTTTGAAATTTTAGGTTTCACTTCATTTTCCCCTATAGGGATAGATACAGTTTAAACCCTAAATCCAACAGGGTTTCTGCTAGCTGCTTCAAATTTGACACACTGATTTAGTTCTCAGTGCACTCTTTATGCTTTGTTCCCTCTTGCAGTAGGTCTAAGCACAGGAAAGCAAAAACCACTTTTATTTGAAAGTGTTTGCCAAGCTTCCACAGAACTCCGAGTGTACTGAAATCTCAGCAAATATTTTTTCACCCAATCTTGTTGATACATTCAAGGAATCATCAGTATTCCAGCCACACTTGGCTCTCCAAATTTCATTTTTCTAAGTTAAATTGTTCATTTGCAGGAACACTTTGAATTTTTAGATGTCACTTCATTTTCCCCTATAGGTATACACCCAGTTGGATATCTAAATCAAACATGGTTTTTGCTAGCTGCTTGAAACTTGACACACTGAATTATTTCTCAGTGCGCTCTCTATGCTTTGTTCCCTCATAAAGTAGCCCTAAGCAGAGGCAAGGAAAAACCACTTTCATTTGAAAACGTTTGCCAAGCTTCCACAGAACTCCAAGTTTACTGAAATCTCAGCAAATATATTTTGACCTGATCTTGTAGATACATTGCAGTAATCATCAGTACTCCAGCCACACTTGGCTCTCAAAATTCCATACTTATACTTGAAAGTGTTTGTTTGCAGGAACACTTTGTATTTTTAGGTTTCAGTTTGTGTTCCCCAATAGGTATACTTTCAGGTGGAACTCTAAAAGAACCAAGGTTTATGCTAGCTGCTTGAAATATGACACAGTGAATTAATTCTCAGTGTGCTATCTATGCTCTGTTCCCTCTTGCAGTAGCACTAAGCAGAGACAAGGAAAGACCACTTTCATTTGAAAACGTGTGCCCAGCTTCAACAGAACTCCAGGTTTCCTGAAATTTCAGCAAAATTTTTTTGACCCAATCTTGATAATACTTGGGGGTAATGATCAGTATTCCAGTAGCACTTGGCCCCTCATATTTTATTCTACTACATTGAAGCATTCCTTTGCAGCAACAGTTTGAATTTTTGGGTTTCACTTCTGTTTTCCCCTATAGGGAGAGATGCAGTCGGAACACTAAATCAAACATGGTTTGTGCTAGCTGCTTAAAACTTGACACACTCCATTAGTTCTCAGTGATCTCTCTATGCTTTGTTCACTATTCCAGAAGATCTCAGCAGAGGCAAGGAAATATCACTTTCATTTGAATGCCTTTGCCAAACTTCCACTGACCTCCGACTTTAGTGAAATCCCAAAAAGAATTGTTTCAACCATTCTTGATGATACTTGGTGGTAATGATCTGTCACACATGGACCCCAAATTTACTTTTTCTAGGTTGAAACTTTCGTTTGCAGGAACAGTTTGAATTTTTAGGTTTCAATTCCTTTTCTTCTGTAGGGAGAGATGAAGTTGAAATCAAACACAGCTTGTGCTAGCTGCTTGAAACATTACAAACTAAATTAGTTCTAAGTGAACTCTCTATGCTTGGTTTCCTTTTGAAGTAGCCCAAAGGAGAGGCAGGGAAACAAGAATTTCATTTGAAAGCGTTTGCCAAGCTTCCACAGAACCCCAATTTTTCTGATATCTCACAAAATATGTTTTACCCGATCTTGTTGATACATTTCAGGAATCATAGGTGGTCCAGCAGAATTTGGGTTTCCAAGTTTCTTACTTATAGGTTAAAGCGTTCATTTGAAGGAACACTTTGAAATTTAGGTTTCACTTCGTTTTCACCTATATGTATATGCACATTTGGAACTCTAAATCAATCACAGTTTGTGCTAGCTGGTTGATACTTGACACATTCAATTAGTTCTCAGTGTGCTCTCTATGCTTTTTTCCCTCTTGAAGTACCCTTAGTCAGAGACACTTGTCAGTCAAGAATAAATCACTTTCATTTGAAAGCATTTGCCAAACTTCTACAGAACTCCCAGTTTCCTGAAATCCCAACAAATATTTTTTCACCCGATCTTGTTGATACTTGGCTGTAATGATCCGTACTCCAGTTGCAATTGTCTTCCCAAATTTTCTTCTTTCAGGTTGAAGAGTTCATTTCCAAGAACACTTTGAATTTTTAGGTTTCACTTCATTTTCCCTTATACAGATATATGCAGTTGGAACTCTAAATCAAACACGGTTTGTGCTAGCTGCTTGAAGATTGACACACTCAATTAGTTCTCAGTGTTTTCTCTATGCTTTGTTCTCTCTTGATTGGTACTCCATTTGCACTTGGCTCCCCAAATTCATTTCTTCTACATTGATGCATTCATTTCCAGGAAAACGTTGAAATTTTAGGTTTCACTTCATTTTCCCCTATAGAAATACATGCAGTTGGAACTCTAAATCCAACAGGGTTTCTGCTAGCTTCTTGAAATTTGAGACATTAATTTATTTCTCAGTGCACTCTCTACACTTTGTTCTCTCTTGCAGTAGCACTAAGCACAGGGAAGCAAAAAGCACTTTTATTTAAAAGCATTTGCCAAGCTTCCACAGAACTCCGAGTGTACTGAAATCTCAGCAAATATTTTTTCACCCAATCTTGTTGATACTTCAAGGAATCATCTGTATTCCAGTCGCACTTGGCTCTCCAAATTTCGTTCTCCTAGGTTAAATTGTTCGTTTGCAGGAACACTTTGAATTTTTAGGTTTCACTTTGTTTTCCCCTATAGGTATACTCACAGTTGGAACTCTAAATCAAACATGGTAATTGCTAGCTGTTTGTAACTTGACACACTGAATTAGTTCTCAATGTGATATGTTTGCTTGGTTCCCTCTTAAAATAGTCCTAAGCAGAGCTACTTGTCAGTCAAGGAAAAGTCAGTTTCATTTGAAAGCATTTGCCAAGCTTCCACAGAACTACGAGTTTACTGAAATCAAAGCAAATATTTTTTTCACCTGAACTTTTTGATACTTGGACGTAATTATAGATATTCCTTTCGCACTTTGCCCCACAAATTCGTTCTTCTAGTTTGAAGTGTTCGTTTGCAGGAACAGTTTGAATATTTAAATTTCACTTAATTTTCCCCTCTAGGGAGAGATAAAGATGGAACTCTAAATTAAACAAGTTTTCTGCTAGCTGATTGAAACTTGATACACTCAATAAGTTCTCAGTGCACTCTCTATATTTGGTTCCCTCTTGATGTAGCCCTAAGCAGAGGATGGGGAAAAAACTTTCATTTTAAAGCATATACCAAGCTTCCACAGAACTCCGAATTTCCTGAAATCCAAGCAAATTTATTTTCATCCCATCTTGTTAATACATTGCAGGAATCATCAGTACTCCAGCCTCACTTGGCTCACCATATTTTGTACTCCTAAATTAAAGTGTTCCTTTGCAGAAAAACTTTCAAATTTTAGATTTCCCTTCATTTTCCCCTATAGTGATAGATACAGTTGGAACTTTAAATCAAACACAGTCTGTGCTAGATGCTTGAAACTTTACAAACTAAATTAGTTTTTAGTGCACTCTGTATGTTTCTTTTCCTTCTTGCAGTAGCCCTAAGCAGAGGCAAGGAAAAAAACACTTTCATCTGAAAGTGTTTGTCATGCTTCCACAGAACTCTGAGTTTACTGAAATCTCAGCAAATATTTTTTCACTTGATCTTCTTGATACTTTCCTGGAATCATCAGTACTCCAGCTGCACTTAGCTCCCCAAATTTTGTACTTCAAGGTTAATGTGTTTGTTTGCAGGAACACTTTGAATTTTTAGGTTTCACTTCGTTTTCACCTATAGGTATATTCCCATTTGGAACTCTAAATCAATCACGGTTTTTGCTAGCTGCTTGATACTTGACACACTCATTTAGTTCTCAGTGCCCTCTCAATGCTCTGTTCACTCTTGCAGGAGCACTAAGCAGAGGGAAGGAAAGAACACTTTCATTTGAAAACGTTTGCCATACTTTCACAGAACTCCGATTTTCCTGAAATCTCAGCAAAAATTTTTTGACCCAATCTTGAAAATACTTGGCAGTAAAGATAAGTACTCAAGTAGCACTTGGCCCAGCAGATTTCCTTCTTCTAGGTTGAATCATGACTTTTTAGGAATAGTTTCAATTTTTAGGTTTCACTTTGTTTTCCCCTAGATAGTTAGATGCACTTGGAACTCTAAATCAAACATGGTTTTGCTAGCTTCTTGAAACTTTACAAAATAAATTAGCTCTCAGTTTGCTCTCTATGCTTTGTTCCCTCTTGCAGTAGCCCTAAGAAGAGGCAAGGAAAAAACACTTTAATTTGAAAGTGTTTACCAATATTCCACAGAATTTGGAATTTCC
>NW_026007688.1:26064-85492 GCF_001458135.2 Marmota marmota marmota
AGTAGCACTTGGCTCCCCAAATTTAGTTCTTCTAGGTTGAAGCGTTCGTTTGCAGGAACAGTTTGAATTTTAGGTTTCACTTTGTTTTCCCCAATAGGGAGAGATGCAGTTGGAACTCTAAGTCAAACACGGTTTTTTTTGGCTGCTTGAAACTACAGAAATTAAATTAGTTTTCCATGTGTTTTCTATGCTTTGTTCTCTCTTGCAGTAGCCCTAAGCAGAGGCACTTCACAATCAAGGAAATTTAACTTTAATTTGAAAGTGTGTGCCAAGCTTCCACTAAACTCCAAGTTTACTGAAATCTCAGCAAATATTTTTTCACCCAATCTTTCTGATAATAGTCAGGAATGATCAATACTCTAAGTGCACTTGGGCCTGCCAAATTGGTTCTGCTAGGTTGAAGCATTTGATTGTAGGAACAGTTTGAATTTTAATTTTCACTTCATTTCTCCTATAGGGATAGATGCAATTTGAAATAAATAAAACAAGGTTTGTGCTAGCTGCTTTAAACTTGACACACTCACATAGCTCTTATTGCCCTTTCTAGGCTTTGTTCCCTCCTTGAAGTAGCCAAAAGCAGAGGTGGGGAAAAACACTTTCATTTGCGAAGCTTCCACAGAACACTGAGCTTATTGAAATCGCAATTTTTTTTTTTCGTGAACTTGTTGATACTTTGCAGGAATATTCAGAACTCCAGACTCAGTTTTTCCCCCAAATTCCATTCTTCTAGGTTGAATCATTCATGTGCATGAACAGTTTGAATTTTTAGGTTTCACTTCATTTTCCTCTATAGGCATAAATGGAATTGGAACTCTAAATCAAATATGGTTTGTGCTAGCTGCTTGAAACTTGATACACTCAATTAGTTCTCAGTGTGCTCTCTATGCTTTGTTCTCTCTTGAAGTAGCCCAAAGCAGAGGCTGGGAAAAAACACTTTCATTTGAAAGTGTTTGCCAAGATTCAACAGAACTAATCCCAACAAATATTTTTTCACCCAATCTTGATGATACTTGGCAGTAATGATTGGTACTCCAGTCGCACTTGGCCCCCCAAATTTCATTCTTCTAGGTTTACACATTCTATTGCAGGATGATTTCAAATTTTTAGGTTTCACTTGGTTTTTAGGTTTCACTTCCCCTATAGGGACAGATACAGTTGGAACCCTAAATGAAACAAGCTTTCTGCTAGCTGCTTGAAACTTGACACACTCAATTAGTTCTCAGAGTGCTCTCTATTATTTTTTCCCTCTTGAATAGCCTGAAATAGAGGCTGGGAAAAACACTTTCATTAAAAAGATTTTGCCAAGCTTCCACAGAACTCCATGTTTACTAATTTCTTAGCAAATATTTTTTCAAGTGATCTTGTTGATTCTTCATAGGAATGGTCGATACTCCAGTCACACTTGGCTCCCCAAATTTCATTATTCTAGGTTGAAGCATTCGACTGCAGGATCAGTTCGAATTTTTAGGTTTCACTTCGCTTTCTCCTGTAGGGATAGATAAAGTTGGAAACCTAAATCAAACTAGCTTTGTGCTAACTGCTTGAAACTTGACACAATGATTTAGTTCTCTCTGCGATCTCTATGCTTGGTTTCCTATTGATGTAGCCCAAAGCAGAGGCTGGAATAAAACACTCTCATTTGAAAGCGTTTTCAAAGCTTCCACAGAACTCCATGTTTACTGAAATTTCAGCAAATAGTTTTCCACCCAATATTGTTGATACTTGGTAGGAGTGATTGAAACTCCAGTTGCACTTGGCCCCCCCAAATTTCTTTCTTCTAGGTTGAAGCATTTGAATGCAGGATCCATTTGAATTTTTAGTTTTCACTTAATTTTCCCCTATGGAGATAGATACATTTCGAACCCTAAATCAAACATGCTTTGTGCTAGCTGCTTGAAACTTGACGCATTCAATTAATTCTCAGTGTGCTCCCTATGATGTGATCCCTCTTGAAGTAGCCCTAAGCAGAGCAAAGAAAAACACACTTTAATTTGAAAGTTTTTGCCAAGCTTTCACACAACTCCAAGTTGACTGATATCTCAGCAAATATTTTTTCACCCAAACTTGTTGTTACTTGGCAGGAATATTGGTACTCCATTCACACTTAAGCCCTCAATTTCATTCTTATAGTTTGAAGTGTTAGTTTACAGGAACACTTTGAATATTTAGGTTTCACTTCATTTTCCCCTATATGGATAGATGTAGTTAGAAATCTAAATGAAACACGTTTTGTGCTAGCTGCAAAACTTGACACACTGAATTGGTGTTCAGTGGGATCTCCATGCTTTGTTCCCTCTTGAAGAAGCCCTATGCAGAGGCAAGGAAAAAACACGCTAAACCTAAACATACCCCTAACCATAACCTTATCCCTTAATGTAACCCTAACATTAACACTAATCCAATCCCTAAACCTTACCCAAACCATAAACATAACACTAATCTTAAATGTAACCCTAACCCTAACACCAAGCCTAACACGAATCCTAACGGAATACTGAGCCTAACACTAACCCAAACCCTAACAACAACACTAACACTAAAACTTACCCTGACCCTAAAATTTACACTAATCATAATCCTAACACTAACCCTAAACCTAACCCTAACACTAACACTAATCCTAACCATAAACCTAACACTAAACATAACCTTAACACTAAAAATAATTCTAACACTAACCCTAAACCTAACCTTAAAATTAACCCTAACTCTAAAAATAAAACTAACACTAACCATAATCCTCACCCTAACCCTAACTCTAACACTAACCCTAACCAAAACCTTAACCCAAAACCCAAATCCTAACACTAACCCTAACACTAATTCTAACACTAACACAAACCCAAACCAAAACACTAATCCTATCCCTAAATCTGAGCCTAAGGTTAACCCTAACCCTAACTCTAAAGTTAAACCTAACCCTAACCCTAACACTAACCCTAACTCTAAACCTAAATGTTAAACCTAACCTTAACCCTAAACTAAATCTAACACTACCCCTAACCCTTACCCTAACCCTAACCCTAACCCTGACACTAACAATAATCATTACCCTAACCCTAACTATTACACTAATCTTAAAAATAACCTAACCCTAACACTAACACTAACCCAAACATAACCCTAACTCTAACACTAACACAAACCTTAACAAAACTCTAACCCTAACCATAACTCTAACACTAATCCTAACACTAAGCCTTACCCTAAAACTTACCCTAATCCTTACTTTAACCCTAATGTTAATCCTAACCCTAAACCTAACCCTAAACCAAAAATTAAATCTAACCCTAAAACTAATCCTAACCCTAACCCTAACTCTAACCCTAACCCTAACACTAAACCTAACAATAACCCTAAACCTAACCCTAACTCTAACACTAACCCTAACCTTAACCCTAACACTAACCCTAAATTTAACCCTAACCAATACCTTAACACTAACATTAATCCTAACCCTAACCCTAAACCTAAAACAAAATAATAGAGAAAGATGTAGTTGGAACTCTAAATGAAACACGTTTTGTGCTAGCTCACCCTGACATAACGCAAAATAATCCTAAACCTAACAGTAACCTTAACACTAACCGTACCGCTAATACTAATCCTAACCCTAAACCTAACCATACCCTTAACACTAACCCTAACCCTTAAAATTATCATTACACTAATCCTCAATCTAAAACTAAACCTAACACAAAAACTAACCCTAACACTAACCATAAACATAACACTAACCCTAAACTTAACCATAATTCTAACAATAACACTAACCCTAATACTAACCCTAACCCTAACCCTAAACCTAACACTAACGTAACACTAACCCTAAACCTAGACATAATTCAAACACTAACAATAACCCTAACACTAACACTAACCCTAACCCTGACCTTAAACCTAACACTAACCCTAATCCTAACCCAGCCCTAACACTAAACCCTAACCCTAAGTTTAACAGTAAACCTAACACTAACCCTAAACCAAAACCTAACACTTATCCTAACCCTAACACTAACACCCAAACCCCAAACTTAACCCTAAAAATGAAACTACAACTAACACTAATTTTAACACTAACCCTAACCATAACCCTAATCCTAACACTAACACTCACCGTAACACAAACCCTAACCCTAACCCTAATGCTCACCGTAAACCTAACCCTAACCTTAACTAACCCTAACCGAAACACTAACCATAACCCTAAACCTAACCCCTAATCCTAACTCAAATACTAACATTAATCCTAACCTGAATCCTAACCCTAACATTAATCCTAACCCTAACACTAATTCTAAACATAACACTAACCCTATCCCTAACCCTAAACCAAACCCTATAATGTAAGCAAAACCCTACCTAGACCCTGACCCCAATAATACACCTAGCTCTAAACTTGGCATTACCCTACGTATAACCCTTACACTAGACTTAGCCATACCCTAATCCTAAACTAAACTTAACCAGAAAACTAGTCCTGACTTTAGCTCTCATTTTAATTCAAGCCCTAGCCCTAACACAAACCTTCATTTTTGCTTTAATCCTAGCCTTAATCCCAACTTGATCCTTAACTCTAGCCCTAAACTTATCTATAACCCCATCCCTTTTCCTAAATGTAACTCTAACCCTAACCCTAGCACTAACCTTATCTCCACACCTATCCCTAGGCCTAACACTAACACTAAACCTAGCGCTAATTCTAGCCCTAATTTAGCCCTAACCCAAAACTTAACCCTATCTCTAGGCCTAAGACTAAATCTAACTCTTGCCCAAGCCATATCCCTAATTTTAAACCTATTTCATAAGATAACCTTAAACCTAGCCCTATCGTATCCACAACCCTAGCCCTAAACTTCACCATAGCACTAAATCTAACCCTAATCGTAAGCCTTACTTCACCCTAACACTAGCCTTAACCCTAATGCTAATTGGAAAACTAGCCCTAATCCTAACCTAGCCCTAAACCAAAACCGAGCCATAACCCTACACCTAACTCTTAACCGAAACCAAACCTCACCCTACACCTAGCCCTAAACCTAGTCCTTATTTGACTCCTAACCCTAACCCTAGAAAAAAACCATTACCCTGAATCACACCCTAACACTAACCCTAGCTCTAAACAATGCCATAATGCTAACCCTAGAACTAGCCCTAATTGGAATCCTAGTTCATACATTAGCTGTAGCCATAATTCTACATAAATCATATCCCTAATCCAAACCCTAAGCCTGGGTTTAACACAAACCCTAACCCTAACCCTGACCCTAACCCTAACCCAATCTCTAACCCTATTTTTTCCTAAGCCAAATCCTCACCCTAATACGACAGTAGTCCTAAAACTAATCTTTAGTCTACCCCAAACAGTAGCTCTATTACTAGTCCTAACCCTGCCCTCATTCAAGCTCTAACCCTAACTCAAACCCTAATCCTATCACTGACCCTTATTTGGACCCTAACACTAACCCTAGGTCTGAACCTGACCCTAACCCTAAAGCAAATCACAACCATAACTTTCCGGTAAACCTATACCTAAACCTAACAGTAACACTAGCACTACACCAAATCTAATCCTATATAGAGTCATAAATCTAACCTTAGCCCTAAAGAAAAACCTAGCAGTAGCCCTAAAAGTATCCCTTAACCTAACACAAAGACTAACCCTATGCCTAAACCCAAAGCTAGTCCTTAATGTGACCCTAAAATTTTGCCTAACCCTAACCCGAACAATGACACTTACCCTAATATAAACCCTAGCTCGAATCCTTATGCTAATCCAAAACCTAACTGTAACACTAGACGTAACCAAAACCTTAACCCTGAAACTAGCCATAACCATAACCCTAGCTCCTTCATTACCCATAGCCCTAACTCTAGCCATAAACCTCACACAAAACCTTGCCCTTACCCTAGCCCTAAACCTAGCCTTAATCGTAACCCTAAACATAACCCTAGACCTGACACTAACCCTAACAATCGCCCTAGCCCTAAACCTAGCTCAAATGCTAAAACTTACCATAAGTCTAACCTGAACACTAACCCTAGGCATAAAACTAATGCAGGCCCTAATCCGAAGCTTAACCCTAGCCCTAACCTTAGCGCAAATGTTACCCTAAAGATAAGCCTAACCAAATGCTAACCCTAGGCCTAATGCTAACCCTATCACTATCACTAACCCTATACATTACGCTAAACCTAACCTGAACCCTAAATCTAACTCTATCCATTACTCTAACACTAAACCTAACCCTAATGGTAATTAAAGCCTTAACTCTAAACCATAACCTAAACCAAACCTTACCTGGACCCTGAGCCTAATAATATACTTAGCTCTAAACTTCACCATTACACTAAATATAACCCTTACATTAGACCTAGCCAAGACCTAATCCTAAAGCTAAACTTAATCATAAACCTAGACCTAACCATTAGCCCTAGTCATTATCCAAGTTCCAGCCCTAACAGAAACCCTCATCCTAGCCCTAAACCTAGCATTAATCCTATCCTGAACCCTGAGCCAAGCCCTAAACCTAGCTATAAACCCATCCCTTCCCCTAAAACTAACTCTAACCCTAGCCTTAACATTACGCCTAACACTAACATTAACCCTAGTGCTAATCCTAGCCCTAATTTAGTCCTAATCCTAATTCTAACCCTGTCCGTAGCCCAAAGACTAACTCTAACTCTCGCCCTAGCCATATCCCTAATTTTCAACCTATCCCATCTGATTACCCAAAACCTAGCCCTGTCCTTAGCCCAAACCCTAGACCTAACCTTCACCCTAGCCCTAAACCTGGATCTAACCCTAAATGAACGCCTAAACATAACCCTAACACTAGAGTTAACCCTAATTCTAATTGGAAAACTAGCCCTAAACCTACCCTAGATCTAAAACAAAACCGAGCTATAACCCTACTCCCCAGGCTTAAACTAAACCAATACCTAACCGTACACTTAGCCTTAAACCTAGCCCTAATTTGAGTTCTTACCCTAACCCTAGAAAAAACCGTGACCCTGACTCAGATCCTAACACTAACCCTAGCTCTAAACATTGCCCTAATGCTAACCATAAACCTCAAACAAAGCATAATCCTAACCCTAGAACTAGCCCTAATTGGAATCCTATTTCTTACATTAGCTGTAGCCCTAATGCTAATACAAATCCTAGCCCTAATCCGAGCCCTAACCCTTGGATTTAACCCTAACCCTAACCCTAATACTAGCCCTAAACCTAACCCTAACCCTAACCCTCCTTCTAACCCTATTTTTTATTAAAGTAAAACCCTCACCCTAATGCTACCCTAGTTCTAAACTTAATCCTAAGCCTACCCCAAACAATAGATCTTTTACTAGTCCTAACTCTGCCCTCATTCAAGCTCTAACACTAACCCAAACCCTAACCTTAACCCTGACACTTATTCTGACCTAACACTAATCCTAAGTCTAATCCTGACCTGATCCTAAAGCTCCCCCTATCCCTACCCTACCAGTAAGCATATAACTATACCTAACAGGAACACTAGCACTAGATCAAATCTAACATTAAATAGAGTCATAGATCTAGTCTCAGCCCTAAAGAAATACCTAGTACTAGCCCTAACAATTACCCTTAACGTAACACAAAGACTAACGCTATTCATAGACCCAAAGTTTGTCCTAAATCTGGCCCTAAACTTAAACCTAACCCAAAACTGAACAATGACACTTACCCTAACTTAAACCCTAGCTCTAAACCTATCCTAACCCAAAACCTAACCTTAAAACTAGACTTATCCATAACCTTAACACTAAAAGTAGACATGAACTTAACCCTATTTCCTATATTACCCATAGTCCTAACACTAGCCATAAACCTCAAACAAACCTAACCCTTATCCTAGCCCTAAACCTAGCCATAATCATGACCCTAAAAGTAACCTTAGACCTAACGCTAACCCTATCTCTCGCCCTAGCCCTAACTCTAGCTCAAACTCTAACCCTTACTTAAACATTACCCTAACACTAACGCTAACCCTAACCTTGACTCTAGACTTAACCCTTGCCCTAGTCCTAACCCTGGCTCAAACACTAACACTAACCCTAAGCCGAACCCTGGCTCAAACGTTAACACTAACCCTAAGCCTAACCCTAACAATGCCCTAGACCTAATCCAATGCCTAACCCTAATCCTAACCTTAACCCTTGCCCTAACCTTAGCTCTAACATTACACTAAAGAAAAGCACAACCAAATGCTAACCTTAGGCCTAACATTAACCCTATCGCTATCACTAACCCTATCCATTATGCTAAACCTAAACTGAACCCTAAACCTAACCCTATCCTTAACCTAACCCTAACTCTAATGCTAACCCTAATTCAAGCCTTAACCCTAAACCTTAACCTAAACCAAACCCGACCTGGATCTTGAACCTAATAATACACCTAGTTCTAAACTTGGCCCTGACCCTAAACCTAAGTCTTACACTAGACTTAGCCATAAACTAATCCTAAAGTTAAACTTAACCATAAACCTCGACCTGACATTAGCCCTAATCCTAATCCAAGCCCTTTCCCTAACACAAACCCTCAACCTAGACCTAACCCTAACCTTCATAATAACCCAAACCCTAACCCTAGCCCTTAACCAAGCTGTAACCCTATCCCTTCCCCTAAAACTAACTCTAACCCTAACCCTAACACTAACCTTATCTCTACACCTAAACCTGGGCCTAACACTAACACTAACTGTAGTGCTAATCCTCACCCTAATTTAGCCCTAACCCTAACTTAACCCTATCCCTAGTTTAAGACTAACTCTAGCTCTTGCTGTAGCCATTACCTAATTATATAACTATCCCTTTCAATAACCCAAAACCTAGCCCCATTTCTAGCCCCAACCCTAGCCCTAACCTTTGCTTAGCCCTAAGCCTTGATCTAACCCTAAACATAAGCCTAAACCTCACACTAACACAAGACTTAAACCCTAATGCTAATTGGAAAACTAGCAGTAACTTTACCCTAGCCCTAAAACAAAACTGAGACATAAACCTACACCTAACCCTTAACGAAAACCAAACGCTAACACTACACCTAGCCATAAACCTAGCCCTAATTTGAGTCCTAACCCTAACCCTAGAAAAAACAGTTACCGTGTCTCAGACCCTAAACTATACCTAACTCTAAACATTGCCATAATGCTAACACTAAAACTAGCCATAATTGGAATTCTAGTTCTTACATTAGCTGTAGCTCTAATGCTAACAAAAATCCTAGCCCTAATCTGAGCCCTAACCATAGGTTTAACCCTATCCATTACCCTAAACCTAAATATATCCCTAATGCAATTTCTAACCTTATTGTTTACCCTGCAGCAAACCCTCACCAGAATGCTACCTGAGACCTAAGCCTAACTCTTAGCATACCCAAAACACAAGCTCTTTTACTAGTCCTAACCCTGCCCTCTTTGTAGATCTAACCCTAACCCAAACCCTAATCCTAACCATGACTCTTATTCTGACCCTAACACTAACCATAGGTCTAAACCTGACCCTAATCCTAAAGCAAACCCTAATCCAACCTCTACCAGTAAATCTATACCTAAACCTAACAGTAACACTAGCACTAGACCAAACCTAACCCTAATAGAGTCATAAATCTTGCCTTAACCCTAAAGAAAAACAGCACTAGCCCTAACAATAACCCCTAAACTAATGCAAATCCTAACCCTATCACTAGACACAAAGCCAGGCCTAAATCTTGCCCTAAACCTAAACCCAACCCTAACCTGAACAATGACACTTACCCTAATATAAACCCTAGCTCTAAACCATATCCTAACCCAAAACCTAACCCTAACACTAGACTTATCCCTAACACTAACACTAAAAGTGGCCATAATGATAACCCTAGTTCTTTCAATACCCATAGCCCTAATGCTAGCCAAAAACTTCACACAAAACCTAGCCCTTATTCTAGCCCTAAACCTAGCCCTAATCGTAAAGCTAGCTGTAACCCTAGACCTGCCTTTAATGTTAGCCCTCGTCCTATCCCTAAACTTAGCTCAAACTCTAACCTTACCTAAACCTAACACTATGCCTAACCCTAGAATTGACTCTAAACCCTTACACTCGCCCTAGCCCTAACCCTAGCTCAAATGCTAAAACTTACCCTAAGACTAATCCTAACACTAACCCTATGCCTAACACTAATCCTACCCCTAATCCTAAACTTAACCCTAGCCCTAAACTTACCTCTAAAATTACCCTAAAGATAAGCCTAACCAAATGCTAAACCTAGGCCTATCACTAACCCTATTACTATCACTAACACTATCCATTACGCTGAACCTAACCTGCAACCTAAATCTAACCCTATCCATTATCCTCACCCTAATCTTAACCCTAATGCTAATTCAAGCCTTAACCCTAAATCTTAACCTAAATCAAGCCCTACAAGTTCCCTGAACTTAATAGTACACCTAGCTTTAAAGTTGGCCCTTACCCTAAACCTAACCCTTACACTAGACTTAGCCATTACCTAATCCTAAAGCTAAAATTAACCATAAAACTAGACCTGACATTAGTCCTAGTCCTAATCCAATCCCTAGCTCTAACAAAAACGCTCATCCTAGCCCTAAAGCTAGCCTTAAATTAACTGAAACTCTAACCGTAGCCTTAAACATAGCTATAATCCCATCCCTTCTCCTAAAACTAACTGTAATCCTAACCCTAACACTAACCCTATCTCTAGCCCTAACCATAGGTCTAACACTAACAGTAACCTTAGCACTAATCCTAGCCCTAATTTAGCCCTAACGCTAAACCTAACCTGATCCCTAGCCCTAAGACTAACTCTAACTCTCACCATAGCCATATCCCTAATTTTAAACTTATCCCTTCTGATAACCCAAAACCTAGCTGTATTCCTAGGCCCAACCCTAGCCCTAACCTTCACCCTAGCCCTAAACCTGAATCTATAACCAAACATAAGCCTAAACCTCACTCTAACATTAGCCTTAACCTTAATGCTATTTGG
Source organism: Marmota marmota marmota (assembly GCF_001458135.2). Lineage (NCBI taxonomy): Eukaryota > Metazoa > Chordata > Mammalia > Rodentia > Sciuridae > Marmota > Marmota marmota. Next base: position 37,079 of record NW_026007688.1, read on the forward strand.
AAAACTAGCCCTAACCTTACCCTATCCCTAAAACAAAACCGAGACACTAACGCTAACCCTAACCCTGACTCTAGACTTAACCCTTGCCCTAGTCCTAACCCTAGCACTAGTCCTAGTCCTAATCCAATCCTAACCTTTAATAAACCTACACCTAACCTTTAATAAACCAAGCCCTAACCCAACACCTAGCCCTAAATCTAGCCCTAATTCAAACCCAAACCCTAACCATAGAAAAAAAAACGTGAACCTGACAAACACTCTAACATTAAACCTAGCTTTAAATATTGCCCTAATGCTAACCCTAGAACTAGCCTTAATTGGAATCCTAGTTCTTACAGTAGATATAGTCCTAATGCTAACACAAATCCTAGCCCTAATCTGAGCCCTAACCCTAACCCTAACCCTAGGCCTAACCTTAACCATAACCCTAACCATAAATCTAACCCTACTTTTTACCCTAAGCCAAACCTTAACTCTATTGCTACAGTAGTCCTAAACCTAATCCTCAGCCTACCCCAAACAGTAACTCTATTACTAGTCCTAATCCTGCCCTCATTCTAGCTCTAACCCTAATCCAAATTGTAACCCTATCCCTGACCCTTATTCTGACCGTAACACTAACCTTAGGTCTAAACATGATCCTAACCCTAAAGCAAAGCTAACCCAATCCCTACTGGTAACCTATACCTAAACCTAACTGTAACACTAGGAANCCCTAGCCGTATCCCTAATTTAAAAACTATATTTTATGATAACCCAAAACCTATCCCTATCCCTAGCACAAACCCTAGTCCTAAGCTTCGCCCTGATCCTTATTCTGACCCTAACACTAACCCTAGGTCTAAATCTGACCCTAATCCTAAAGTGAACCCTAACCCAATCCATACCGATAAACCTATACCTAAACCTAACAGTAACACTAGCACTAGACCAAACCTAATCCTAAATAGATTCATAAATCTAGCCTTAGCCCCAAAGAATAACCTAGCACTAGCCCAAACAATAATCCTTAACCTAATGCAAAGACTAACCTTATCTCTAGCCCCAAAGCTAATTCTAATTCTGGCCCTAAACCTAAACCTAACCCTAACCCGAACAATGACGCTTACCCTAACCTAAACCCTAACTCTAAACCTTATGCTAACCCAAAACCTAACCCTTACACTAGACTTATTCATACCCCTACAATTAGCCATTACCATAATCCTAGTTCTTACATTACCCATAGCTCTAATGCTAGCCATAAACCTCACACAAAACCTACCACTTATCCTAGCCCTTAACATAGCCCTAATCGTAACCCTAATTATAACCCCAGACCTGACACTAACCCTAACCCTCGCCCTAGCCCTTACCCTAGCTCAAACTCTAACCCTTACCTATACATAAACCTAACCCTTACCTTGTCCTGACTCTAGCACTAACCCTCACCTAGCCCTCACCCTAGCTCAAACGCTAACACTTATCCTAAGCCTAACCCTAACACTAACCCTAGTCCTAACCCTAACCCTAGCCCTAATTCTAACCTTAATCCTAGCCCTAAACTTACCTCTAATATTATCCTAAAGATAAGCCTAACCAGATGTTAACCCTAGGCCTACAGCTAACCCTATCACTATCACTAACACTATTCATTACGCTAAAACTTACCTGAACCCTAAATCTAACCCTATCCATTAGCCTCACCTTAATACTAAACTTAATGCTAATTCAATCCTTAACCCTAAACCTTAACCAAAAGCAAACCCTACCTGGACTCTGATCCTAATAACACACGTAGCTTTAAACTTGGCCCTTACCCTAAATTTATCCCTTACACTAGACTTAGCCAAAACCTAATACTAAAGCTAAACTTAACCACAAACCTTGACCTCACATTAGCCCTATTCCTAATCCAAGCCCTAGCCCTAACACAAACCCTCATCCTACCCCTAAACCTAGCCTTAATCCTAACCCTAACTCTAAATTTGGCCTTAAACCTAACTAAAACTCCATCCCTTCCCCTAAAACTAACTCTAACCCTAACTGTATCACTAACCCTACCTCTAGCCCTAATGCTAGGCCTAACACTAACAATAACCCTAGCACTAATCCTAGCCCCACTTAACCCTAACCCTAAACCTAACCCTAGCACTAGCCCTAAGAAAAACTCTAAGACTAACCCTTTCCATACCCCTAATTTTAATCCTATCCCTTACCATAACCCAAAACCTAGCCTTATCCATAGCTGCATCCCTAGCCCTAACATTCGCCCTAGCCCTAAACCTGGATGTAAGCCTAAATGGAAGCCTAAACATCACTGTAACACTAGCCTTAACCCTAATGCTAACTGTAAAACTAGCCCTAATCCTACCCTAGCCCTAAAACAAAACCGAGACATAACCCTACATCTAAATCTTAACCTAAACCAAGCCCTAACCCTACACCTAGCCCTAAACCTAGCCCTAATTTGAGTCCTAACCCTAACCCTAGAAAAAACCGTGAACCTGACTCAGACCCTAACACTAATGACAGCTCTAAACATTGCCCTAATTCTAATGCTAGATTTTAGCCCTAATTGGAATCCTAGTTGTTATATTAGCTGTCGTCCTACAGCTAACACAAATCTTAGCCCCAGTTCTAGCTCTAACCCTAGGTTTAAGCTAACCCTAACCCTATCCCTAACCATAATTCTAACCCTAACCTTACCACTAACCCTATTTTTTACCCTAAGCCAAACTCTTACACTAATGCTACCCTATTCCTATACCTAATCTTTAGCCTACCCCAAACATGAGCTTTATTACTATTCCTAACCTACCCTCATTCTAGCTTTAACCCTAACCCAAATCCTAACCCTAAGCCTGACCATTATTCTGACCCTAACACTAGCCCTAGGTCTAAACCTGACCCTAAAACCTAAAGTGAACCCTATCCCTACCAATACCAGTAAGCCTATACCTAAACCTACCAGTAACACTAGTACTAGACCAAACCTAATCCTAAATAGAGTCATAAATATAGCCTTAGCCCTAATGAAAAACCTAGCACTAGCCCTAAAAATAACCCTTAGCCTAACGCAAAGACTAACCCTATCCCTAGACCCAAAGCTAGTCCTAAATCTGGCCCTAAACCTAAACCTAACCCTAACACGAACAATGAACCTTACCCTAACATAAACCCTAGCTCTAAACCTTATCCTTACCCAAAACATAACCCTAAAACTTGACGTATCCATAACTCTAATCCTAAAACTAGCCATAACGATAAACCTTACTCTAATATTACCCATAGCCCTAATGCTAGCCATAAATCTGACACAAAACCTAGCCCTTATCCTAGCTCTAAACCTAGCCCTAATCGTAACCTTAACCATAACCCTAGACCTGACACTAACCCTAACCCTCACCCTAGCCCTAACCCAAGCTCAAACTTTAACATTTACCAAAACATAACCCTAACCCTAACCATAACCCTAGCCCTGACTATAGCCCTAACACTTGCTCTAGACTTAACTTTTTCTCAAATGCAAACACTTACCCTAAGCCTAAACCTAACACAAACCCTAGGCCTAAATCAAAGCATAGCCCTTATCCTAACCTTAACCCTAGCCCTAAACTTACCTCTAATATTACCCTAAAGATGAGCCTAACCAAATGCTAACCCTAGGCCTATCACTAACCCTAATGCTATCACTAACCCTATCCATTACGCTAATCCTAACCTGAACCCTAAGCCTAACCCTATCCATTGCCCTAACCCTAATCATAACTCTAATGCTAATACAAGCCTTAACACTAAACCTTAACATAAACCAAACACTACCTGGACCCTGACCTCAAAAATACACCTAGCTCTAAACTTAATAATACACCTAGCTCTGAACCTAACCCTTACACGAGACTTAGCCATAACCTAATCTTAAAGCTAAACTTAACCATAAACCTAGACATGACATTAGCCCTAGTCCTAATGCAAGCCCTATCCCTAACACAAACCCTCATATTAGCCCATAATCTAGCCTTAATCCTATCCCAAACCCTAACCCTAGCCCTAAAGTTAGGTATAACTTCATCCCTTCCCCTAAAACTAACTCTTTCCCTAACCCTAACACTAACCCTATCTCTAGCCCTAACCTAGGCCTATCACTAAAACTAACCCTAGTGCTAATCCTAGCCCTAATTTAGGCCTAACCCTAAGCCTAACTCTATCCCTAGCCCTAAGACTAACTCTAACTCTCGCCGTAGCTGTATCCCTTATTTTAAACGTATCCCTTTTGATAACCCAAAACCTAGCCCTATTCTTAGCCCCGACCCTAGCCCTAACTTTCTTCCTAGCCCTAAACCTGGATCTAACCCTAAGCGTAAGCCTAAATCCCACCCTAACAGAAACCTTGACCCTAATGCTAATTGGAAAGCTAGTCCTAAACCTACCCTAGCCTTAAAATAAAACCAAGCCATAAACCTACCTCTAACCCTTAACCTAAACCAAACCCTAAACCTACACCTAGTCCTAAAACTAGCCCTAATTTGAATCCTAACCATAACCCTAGGAACAATCCTGACCCTGACTCAGATCTTAATACTCACCCAAGCTCTAAACATTGCCTTAATGCTAACCCTAGAATTAGCCATAATCAGAATACTAGTTCTTACATTAGCTGCAACCCTAGTGCTAACAAAAATTCTAGCCCTAATCTGAGCCCTAACACTTGGTTTAATGTGAATTCTACCCCAAACCCAAAATCAAACACTATCCTTTATCCTAAGCCAAACCCTCACTTTAAATTTACCCTAGTTCTAACCCTATTTTTAGCCTACCCCAAACCCTAACTCTATTTATAGTCCTAATCTAGCTCTCAAACTAGCTGTAACCCTAACCCAAACCCTAACCCTGACAGTTATTCTGACCCTAACACTAACCCTAGGTCTAAACTGACCCTGATCCTAAAGCAAACCCTAACCTAACACCTACAGTTAAACCTCTACTTAAACCTAACAGTAACACTAGCACTAGACCAAACATAACCCTTAGTAAAATTAAAAAACAAAAACTAGCCCTAAACAAAAACCTAACACTACCACTATCATTAACCATAACCTAACACAAAGACTCACCCTATTCCTAGACCCAATGCTAGTCCTAATTCTGGCCCTAACACTAAACTAACTCTAACCCGAACAAGGACCCTTACCCTAACATAAAACCTAGCTGTAAACCTTATCCTAACCCAAAACCTAACCCTAACACTAGACATATCCATAACCATAATCCAAAAACTAGCCATGACCAGAACTCTAGGTCTTACATTAATCATATCCCTAAAGCTAGCCATAAACCTCACACTAAACCTAGCCCTTATCCTAGTCCTAATCATAGCCCTAATCATAACTCTAACATTAACACTAGACCTCACCTTAACCCTAATCCTCGTCCTTTCCCTAACCCTAGCTCAGACACTAACCCTTACCTAAACATAACCCTAATCATAACCCCAACCAAAGTCCTGACTCTAGCCCTAACCTTTGCCTTAGTCCTAACCTGAGCTCAAATGCTAATACGTACCCTAAGCCTAACCTAAGAGTAACCCTAGTCCTAACTCTAACCTTAGCACTAAACCTAAACATAACCCTAGCCCTAACTATAGCTCTAACATTACCCTCATGATAAGCCTAACCAAATGCTAACCCTAGGTCCAACACTAACCCTATCACTAACACTAACTATACCTATTACCCTAAACCTAATCTGAACCCTAAACCTAACCCTATATCCATTACTTCAACCCTAACCCTAATCCTAAAGCTAATTCAAGACTTAACCCTAAACTTTACTTTACTCATAGCTAATGCTAGCCATAAACCTAGCACTAACCCTAACCCAAACCCTTGCCCTAGTCCTAAATCTAGCTCAAACTCTAACCTTTACCCTAAACATAACCCTAACTCTAACCCTAAACCTAGCCCTGACTCTAACTCTAAACCTCGCCCTAGCCCTAAAACTAGCTCAAACACTAACACTTACCATAAACCTAATCCTAATTCTAACCCTAGCCTTAATCCTAACCTAATTTCTTGGCCTAACCTTAGCTCTACCCCTATCCATTACACTAAATATAAGCCTAATCCAAATACTTACACTACACATAACCTAACCCTATCACTAACACTAACCCTATCAATTACTCTAAACCTAAACTGAACTCTAAACTTAACCCTATTCATTACCCTAATCTTAGCCCTAATGTTAATTCAAGCCTTAATCCTAAACCTTAACCTAAACCAAACCCTATGCTGACACTGATCCTAATAATACACCTAGCTCTAAACTTGACCCTTACACTAAACCCAACCCTACACTTGACCTAGCCATGACCTAACCCTAAAACTAACCCTAACCATGAACCTAGAACTGACATTAACCCTAGCTCTAATCCTATCACTAACTCTTACACAAACCCTAGTCTTCATTTTAGCCCTAAACCTAGCCTTAATCCCAACCCAAACCCTAATCCTAGCCCTATCCCCAATATTAACCCTCACCCTAACCCTAAACCTAGCTATAACCCCATCCGTTCCCCTAACACTAACCATAGTCCTAACCCTAAACCTAACACTAGCACTAACTCTAGCCCTTACCATAGGCCCTACTCTACCACTAAACCTAGCGCTAATTTTAGCCCTAATTTAGCCCTAACTCTAAATGTACCCCTAACTCTAGGCCTAAGACTATTTCTAACTCTCATCATAGCCTTATTTCAAGTTCTTTCCCTATCCATTACCATAACCCAAGCACAAGCCCTAATCTTAGCCCTAACCGTAGCCCAATACCTAACCATATATCTAAACATAACTCTAAATCTATCCCTAACTCTAAGCCTAAACCTCACCTACCACTAGACTTAACACTACTGGTATTCCTATAACTATCCCTAAACTTAGCCTTAGTCCTAAAACAAAACCGAGACATTCCTCTAACCCTAAATATTAACATAAACCATACCATAACCCTAACCATAAACCCCTAGCTCTAATTCGAGTCCTAAGCCTAAAACTAAATCTGACCCTTACTTATATCCTAACACTAACCCCAGCTCTAAATATCACACTAACCCTAAAGATAATGCTAACAATAGTCCTAGACCAAAAACTAATCCTATCTTAACCATAGTTCTTACATTAGCCATAGCCCTAATTCTAGACCTAAACCTAATAGAAAAACTAGCCCTAATCTGATCCCTAAACCTAGATGTAACTCTAAATCTAAACTTAACCCTCACATTAACCCTAACCCTTACCATAAACCTAGCCATAATTCTAGATCTAACTCTATCCATAATTAGAAACTTAGTCCTAATCCTAATCTTTAGCCTAACCCAAACCCTAACCCTATTACTCATTCTAAACCTAGCCTTCATTCTAGCTCTAACCCTAACCCAAATCCTAAACCTAACACAAACCCTCGGTCTAATCCTGACTCTCCCCCTAAAATGAACCCTAAAACTAGACCTATCAGTAACCTTATACCTAAACTGAAACCTAACACTAGCCTTAGACCTAAACCTAATCCTAAATCTAGCGCTAGAGTTTAAAAAAATCCTTAGCCCTAACCCTAACAATAACCCTTAACCTAAAGCAAACACTAACCATACACCTAGACCTAAACCTAGTCCTAAATCTGGCTGTAACCCTAACTCTAACTTGAACACTGATCCTGACAGCAACACTAAACCTAGCTCTAAAACTGAACCTAACCCAACACCTAAACCTAACACTAGACCTAGATATAACCCTAACCCTAAAACTAGCCCTAATCAGAACCCTAGATCTTACATTACCCATAGCCGTAACCCTAGGCCTAAACCTAACACAAAACCTAGCCCTAATCTGAGGCCTAAACCTACCCTAAGCATAATGTTAACCCTAAACCTAGCCCTAACCATAACCCTCTCCTAACACCTAAACCTATCACAAAGCCTAACCCTTAGCCTAAAAGTAACCTAGCCCTATCCCTAAAGATAAATGTAACTATAGCCTCAATCCTAACCTTAACTCTAGCACTAATCCTAACTCTAATCCTAAACTTTACCCTAACCCTAACCCTATGATAACCTTATCCATAAAAATAACCCTATCCCTAATCCTAATCGTAAACCTAACACTAGACCTAACCCTAAACCTAACCCTTACCGTAGCCTGAACCCTAACTCAAACCCTAACACTTACTCCAAACCAACACTAAACCTGGCCCAAAATCTAAACCTATCCATTACTTATCCATTAACCCTAAACCTAACCTTAACCCTAACCCTAAACTTACATCTAACCCATTCCATTACCCTCACCCTCACCCTAACTGTAGACCTAATACTAAACCTAAATCGTGCCCTAGCCCTAACCCTAGCTTAAACCCTAACTCTTACCCTAACCCTAACCCTAGCCATAGCCCTGACCATAACCCTAACTCTAGCCCTAACTCTAACCCTAACACTACACCTAATCCTAATCCTAGACCTAATTTATACCTATTTCTAACCCTAACACAAACCCTAGACCTAAGATTAACTATAACTTTCACACCAGATCTATCCCTAGTTTTAAGCCTACTTATTACCATAACCCTAAAACTAGCCCTAACCCTAGAGGTAACCCTTGCCCTATCTGTACCCTAGCACTAACTATAGATCAAAACCTAACTGTAAATCTAACTCTAACCTGATGCCTAAGCCTGACCCTGAAACTAGACATAACCCTAATGCTAATTCTAAAAGTAGCCCTAACCCTAACCCTAGCCCTATAATAAAACCAAGCCATACCTCTAACGCTAACCCGTAACCTAAACCAAACCCTAACCCTACACATAGCCTAACACTAACCCTAGCTCTAAACATCACCCTAACCCTAAAACTACAACTAGACATAACATTAACCCTAAAACTAGCCCTAATCATAACACTAGTTTTTTACATTAGCCATAGCTCTAATCAATCCAAAAACCTAGCCCTAATCCAAGCCCTATCCTAGCTTTAACCCTAAAACTAACCCTAAACATAACCCTAGCCCTAACTCTAACCCTAAGTCTAAACCTAGACCTAAACCTAACCATAAATCTAGCCCTAAACCTAGTTATAACCCTATCCATTACCGTAATCGTAACCTTAACTCTTATGCTGACACTATTGGAACCCTAATCCTAACCCTAACATTAACCTTATCCATTAACCAAACTTAACCTGAACCCTAAACCTAACCTTTTCATTACCCTATCCCTAACCTTAATTCTTATTCAATCCCTAACCCTAAACTTGAACCTAACCCAAACCATAACCCTGTCTCTGACCCTGATAATACCCCTAGCTCTAAACCTGACCCTAATAATAAACCTAATCCTTACAATAGACCTAGTCATAAACCTAACCTAAAACTATCCCTAACATAACCCTAGACCTGACATTAGCCCTAGCTCTAATTCTAGCCCTAACCTTATCACAAACCGTAGCCCACAGCCTAGCCATAATCCTCACTTTAATTACAACCCTAAACCTAACACTTTCCTTAGCCCTAAAACTAGCTATAATCCCATACCTTACCCTAAACCTAATCCTAACCCTAACTGTAACACTAACCTTTGCCCCAACCTAGGCCTAACCCTAACCCTAAACTTAGACCTAATCCCAGCCCTAATTTAGACCTATTCCTAAATCTAACCTTAATGTTATATCTTATCATCACCCTAAACCTAGCCCTAAACTTAGTTGTAACCCTAGCTTTATCCTTAGACCTAGCTCAAACCCTAGATCTAAACCTAACTATAAATCTAACCCTAACCCTAAGCCTAAACCACACAATAACACTAGACCTAAACCTAACGTTAATCCTAAAACTAACCCTAAACCTTTCCTAGCCCTAAAACAAAACCGAGTCATAGCCCTAACCCTAAACCTTAAACTAAACAAAACCCTAATCCTACACCTTGCCTTAAACCTATACCTAATTCTAGTTCTAAGCCTAACTGAAAACTAACCCTGACCCTGACTCTGACCCTAATACTAACCCTGGCTCTAAACATCATCATAAATTTAAACCTAACCCTAACACTAGACCTAGCCCTAACCATAGAAGTAGTGATAAACATAACCCTACTTCATACATTAGCCATAGCCTTAACCCTAGCTCTAAATTAACCCCAAACCTAGCCTTAATCAGTGTCCTAAACCTAGTTTAACTCTAAAATTAAACCCAACACTAACACAAACACTAACCCTAATCCTATATATAACCCTAGACATAACCTTCGGTGTAATCCTATACATTACCCTAATGATAACCCTAACCCTTATGCTAAACCTAGGCCTAACCCTAAACCTGTCAATTACACTAAACCAAACGTGAACCCTAAAAATAACCCTGTAATTACCCTAACCCTAAACATAATGCTAACTTGATACTAAACCTAAACCCTAATTGAATCCAAGTTCTAACCCTGACCCTTAAAATAACCCTAGATCTAAATCTTACTCTTACCCTAACCCTAAAACTTACACTGGACCAAGCCATAAGCCTAACACTAAATCTACCCTAATTGTAACCCTGGACCTGATATTAGCTCCAGCCCTAATATTATCCCTAACCCTAACACATACCCTAGTCCTCATCCTAGCCCTAAACCCAACCTTAATTATAACCCTAATCCTTACCCTAGACCTAACCCTAATATTAACCCTCGCCCCAGCCCTAAACATAGGTATAACCACATCCCTTACCCTAAATGTAACCCTAACTCTAACCCTAAACCTAGTCATCACCCTCGCCTTATCCTTAGCCCTAGCACTAACTCTAGATAGAAACCTAACTCTAAATCTATCCCTAACTCAATGCCTAAGCCTAAACCTAAAACTAGCCTTACCCTAATACTAATCCTAAAACTAGTCCTAACACTAGCCCTAACACTAACCCTAGCTGTAATTTAATCCCTAACCCTAACCCTAGGCCTAAGAATAACTCTCACACTAGCCCTAGCACTCATTCTAACCCTATCCCTTACTGGAACTTTAACCCTATCCATAACCGTAGTCCTAACCCTTGCCCATCCTTAGCACTAGCACTAACCTTAGGTCAAAATCTAACTCTAAATCTAACTCTAACCCGAAGACTATGCCTAACCCTAACAGTACTCCTAACTGTAACAGTAATCCTAAAACTAGTCTTAATCCTAGCCCTAGCCCTAAAACAAAAGCAAGCCATAGCTCTAACCCTAAACCTTAAATTAAACTAAACCCTAACCATAAATTTACCCCTTACCCTAGCCCTAATTTGAGTTTTAAGCCAAACTCTAAAAATAACCCTGACCCTGACTCTGATACTAACACTAATCCTAGCTCTAAAAATCACCCTAACCTTAAACCTAACACTAACACTAAAGCTAGCCCTAATCTTAACCTAAAATTAGCCCTAATCGTAACCCTAGTACTTACATTAGCCATAACCTTAACTATAGAACTAACTTAATAAAAACCCTAGCCATAACCCGAATTTAACCCTAAACTTAATCATAACCACAGCCCTAATCATAACCATAACCCTAAATCTAATGAATTCATTACCCTAACCCTAACCCTAACACTAATACTAACCCTAGACCTAAACCTAAACCTATCTCTAATCCTATCCCTATCAATTACCTTAAACCTAATATGAACCCTAATACTAACTCTATCATTATCCTAACCCTAACACTAATGCTCATGCTATCCCTAAATTTAAACTATAACCTATCCCAACCCCAAACTCAGACCTTCACCTTAATAATACCCCTAACCCTAAACCTAACCCTAACACTAATTCTAACACTTATACTAGATATAGCCATATTCCTAATTCTAAAATTATATTTAAACATAATTCTAGACCTGAATTTAAATGCACTCCTTATCCTATCCCTAACCATAAAACAAACCCTAGCCCTCATGCTAGCCCTAAATCTAGCCTTAATCATAACCCTAACCCTAATCATAGCCCTAACTCTAATTCTAAATCTCACCCTACCTCTAAACCTAGATATAACACCATCCCTTATCCTAAACTTAACCCTAAATCTAACCCTAACTCTAGGCTTAAACTGAACACTAACCATAGACCTAATCCTAGACCTAATTTAACCCTATCCCTAACTCTAACTCTAATCTTAGACCTTAGACTAACTCTAATTCTCACACTAGCCCTATCACTAGTTCTAACCCTATCCCTTACCATAACCCTAACACTAGGCCAAACCCTTGCCATATCCTTAGTTCTAGCCCAAGCCCTAGATCTAATCCTAACACTAAATCTAACCCTTAACCTAAGCCTTAGCCTTACGCTAACACTAACCCTAACCCTAAAGCTAACCATAAAACTAGCCATAACTCTAACCTTAGCAGTAAAACAAAACCGAGCAACAGCCCTAAACCTAAACCTTAACTTAAACCAAACCCTAACTCTACACCTAGAACTTACCCTAGCCTTAATTTGAGTACTTACCCTAACCTGAAAAAAAAACCTGACCCGAACTCATATCCTAAACTCACTCTAACTCTAAACATCATCCAAACATTAAACATAAACCTAACATTAACTCTGGCCCTTATTTGAGTCCTAACCCTAATCCTGATTCTGACTCATATCCTAACACTAATCCTAGCTCTAAATATCTCCCTAACCTTAAACCTAACCCTAACACTAGACCTACCCCTTCCCCAAACCCTAAAACTAACTCTAATTGTAACCCTAGTTCTTACATTAGTGATTGCCCTAACCCTAGCCCTAACACTAACACAAAAACTAGCCCTATTCTGAGCCCTAAACCTAGCTTTAATCCTAACCCTACCCTAACTCTGGCCCCCAAACTAGCTATAAGCCTATCCCTTACCATAAGCAAAATCTTAAACTTAATGATAACCCTCGACCTATCCCTAATCCTAGGCTAACAAAATCCTAACCCCATTAATAGTCTTGAAACTAGCCCCCATTCTAGCTCTAATCTTATCCCCAAATCTAACGCTAACCCTTACCCTTATTCTGAGACTAACACTAACCCTAGGTCTAAACCTGACCCTAAACCTAGACCAAATCCAAACACTGGCCCTACCAGTAAACTTATTCCTAAACCTAACCCTACCACTAGCCTTAATCTAAACACTAATACTAAATATAGCCTTAACTCTATCCCTATACCTAAACAAAAACCTAGTCCTAGCCCTAACAATAACCAATACCCTAACCCGAACACTAACCCTACCCCTAGACCTAAACCTAGTCCTAATTCTGGTTGTAACATTAACTCTAATTCCAACCCAAACACTTACCCTGCCTTTAACAGTAAACGTACCTCTAAAGCTGACTCTAACCGAAAATCTAAACCTAACACTTGACCTAACCATAACCCTAACCCTAAAACAAGCCCTAACCATAACCCCAGCTCTTACAATCCCCAGAGCCAAAACCCTAGGCCTAAACCTAACACATAACCTAGAGCTGATCCTAGGCCTAACCCTAGCCCTAACCCTAACTGAACCCTCACCTTAGTCCTAACCCTAGCTCAAAGCCTAACCCTTAGTGTAAGCATAAACCTAGAATTATCCCTAAATCTAACCCTAACACTAGCCCTAATCCAAACCTTAACCCTAGACTTACCCTAGCTCTAAACCTACCCATTACTCTTAACCTAACCCTAAACCTATTGGTAATCCTAGCCTTAACCTTAACCTCAAACAGAAAATTAACCCTAGACTTAACCCTAAACCTAACACTTGCTATAGCCCTACTCATAGCTCAAACCCTAACCCTTAATATAATCCTAAACATAACCATACCCCTAACCTTAACCCTAAACCTAAATCTAACCCTAACCCTAACCCTAAAACTAAATGTAACCATATTTATTACCCTAAACCTAACACTAGTGATAACCCTAGATCTAACCCTAACTCTAACCCTAAACCTACCATAATCATATTTCTAGACCAACCCTGAACCTAACTCTTGCTCTGGCCCTAATCTTAGCTCAGAACTGAACTCTTACGCTAAACATAACCTTAACCCTAACACTCACCCAAACCCTAACTCTTGACATAACCATAACCATAATTCTAGCTCTAACCTTAGCTCTAACTGTATCCATTACCCTAATCATAACCCTTACCCTAATGCTAACCCTAGGCCTAACCCTAACCCTACTGCTAACCCCAAAACTTTCAATTACCCTAAACCTAACATGAACCCAAAATGTAATGCTATCATTACCCTAACACTAATCCTAATGCTAATTCGAGCCTTAAACCTAAACTCAAACCTAAACCAAACCCTAAACCTGACCCTGACCCTAATAATTCCCCTAGATCTAAACCTGACCCTTACCCTAAATGCAACCCTTACACTAGACCTAGCCAAAACCTAACCCTAAAACTGTCCTGAACCATAATCCTAGACCTGACATTAGTCCTAGATATAATGCTAGCCCTATCCCTAACAAAAATCCTAGCCCTTATCCTATCACTAATTATAGCCTAATCATAACTGTAGCCCTAACCCTAAGCCTAATGCTAACACTAATCCTAGCCCTAATCTTATCCCGAATTTAGCCCTATCCCTAACATAAATCTAAGCCTAGCCCTATGACTAATTCTAACTCTCACCCTAGGCATAAAAATAGTTCTAACCCTATTCCTAACTAGAAACCTAATCCTACCCCCTAAACCTAGGCCTAACCCTAGCCCTGTCCTTAGCTCTTGCCCTAACCTTAGATCTAAACTTTACTCTAAATCTAACTCTAACCCTGAGCCTAAACCTAAACCTAACACTAGCCCTAACCCTAACCCTAAAGCTATTCCTAAAACTAGTCCTAACTCTAGACTTGACTTTAATACAAAACCGTTCCATATCCCTAACCCTAACCCTTAAAGTAGAGCAATCCAAAACCCTACACCTAGCCCTAACCCTAGCCCTAATTCGAGTTTTAAGATGAAACCTAAAATTAACCCTGAACGTGACTCTGACCCTAAAACTAAGCCTAGCTTTAAACATCAACCTAACCCTAAACCTAAACCTAACACTAGACCTAACAATAACCATTACCCTAAAACTAGCCCTAAAGGTAACCCTAGTACTTACATTAGTTGTAACCCTAAACCTAGCTCTAACTTAACCCAAAACCTAGCCCTAATCGGAGCCTTGACCCCAGCATTAACCCCAAATCTAACACTAAACTTAAAACTAATGATAATTATAACCTAGTGCTAACCCTAGGTCTAACCCTATTCATTATCCTAACCATAATAATAAACCTAATATTAACCCTAGGCCTAAATCTAACCCTATCCCTATTCCTAACTTTATCCATTACCCTAAACCTAATTTTAACCCTAAACCTAATCCTATCAGTACCCTAATCCTAACCTTATGCTAATTTGAGCCCTAAATTTAAACCTTAACCTATCCCAGACACTAATCATGACCCTGACCCTAATAATACCCTTAGCTCTAAACCTGACCCTAACCATAAACCTAAACCTTACACCAGATGTAGCCATAAACCCAACAATGAAACTATTTTTAAATGCAATGCTGGACCTGAAACTAGCCTGAAACCTAATCGTAGCACAAAATCTAGCCTTAATCTGAACCCAAACCATAACCTGAGCTTTAACCCTAATTCTAACCCTAACCCTAGCCCTAAACCTAGCTAAAACCCCATCCCTTACCCTAAACCTAACCATAAATCTAAACCTAACCATAACCCGAAACCTAACCCTAATCCTTGCCCTAACCTTGGCCTAACACTAACACTAAGCCCAGCACTAATCTTAGCCCTAATTTAAACCTACCCTAACCCTAACCCTATTCCTAAGACTAATGCTCACTCTTGCCCTAGCCCTTATCCTATTTCTACCCTTTGCCCTAGCCCTGACCCTAGATCTAAACCTAGCTCTAAATCTAAATATAACTCTAAATTTAACTGTAACCACAAGCCTAAAACAAACCCTAACACTAGCCTTAACCATAACACTGATCCAAATACTGGCACTACCCCTAGCCCTAGCCATAAAACAAAACCAAGCCATAGCCCTAACCCTAACCTAGACCAAACCTTAACCCTACAACTAGACATAACCCTAATTCTAAAAGTAACCCTAACCCTAACCCTAACCCAAACACTGATCATGACACTAACACTAACCCTATCTTTAAAACTGAACCTGACCATAAACCACAAACTAACACTAGACCTAGCCATAACAATAATCATAATCCTAGCCATTACATTACCATAGCATTAATCTTAGCTCTAAAACTAAAATCTAGCCCTGATCCTAGACCTAAACCTAAGCCTAAGTGTAACACTTACCCTAACCCTAGACTTCATGCAACCCGCAACCCTAAGCCTCACCTTAGACCTAATCCTAGCTAAAACCCTAACCCTAAACCTAACCCTAAACATAAACCTAGCCCTATCCCTAAACCTAACTCTAACCCTAGCCCTAATCATAACCTTAACACTAACCCTAATACTATCTCTAAAATTATCCATTACCCTAAACCTAACCCTAACCCTAATGATAAATCTAGCTCTAACCCTAACTGTAAACCTAATCTTAGACCTAACCCTAAACCTAACCCTCATCGTAGCCGTAACCCTATATCAAACACTAAGACTTATTCTAACCCTAACCCTAGCCCAAACCTTAACACAAACCCTAAACTTAAAACTACCCCTAACCCTAACCTGAAATCTAGTCCTATCCATTACCCTAACCTTAGCCCTAACCCTAACAATAACCCTAAAACTAAAACTAACCTTAACCCTAAACTGACATCTAACCAACCTAACTCTAATGATACCCGTAGACCTAAGACTAACACTAATCCTAACCTTAACTGTAAATCTAACCCTAGACCTAACCCTAAAACTAACCCTCACCCTAGCACTAATTCCAGCTCAAATCTAACCTATACCCTAAACCTAAGCAAAATCCTTACCCTAGCCCTAGCCCTAATCTTAACCCTAACTCTAGCCCTAATCCTAACCAAAACCCTAGCCTTAACCCTAGCTCTTACACTATCCATTACCATCACAACCCTAACCTAAATGCTAACCCTAGGCCTAACCCTAACCCTATCACTAACATATCACTAAACCATTACCCTAATCTTAACCTGAATCCTTAACCTAACCCTATCCATTACCCTAATGCTAAATCTAACCCTAATGCTAATTCAAGCCCTAAACCTAAACCTTAGACTAATCCATACTGAAAGCCTGACCCTGATGCTAAAAATACACATAATTCTAAACTTGACCCTTACTCTAAACCTAACCATTACACTAGACCTAGCTATGAACCTAACCCTATAATTATCCCTAGCTGCGACCCTAAACATGACATTATACCAAGGCTTTAAACTTGACCTAAACCTAACACAAAACCTAGCCCACATCCTAGCCCTAAATCTAGCCTTAATCCTAATACAAACGTAACCCTATCCCTAAACCTTATTCTAATCATCACCCTAGCTCTAAACCAGATATATTTCTATCCCTTTTCCTAAACTTAACCTAAACAGCCCTGGCATAGGCCAAAGCCTAACACTAACCCAAGACCTATTCCTAGACTTAATTTAGCCTTAACCCTTACCCTAGACCTAATTTAGCCCTAACTCTAACCCTAACACTAGACCTAAGATTAAGTATAACTCTCTCCCTATGCCTATTTCTAGGTCTAACCCTATCCCTTACCATAACCCAAAAACATGCCCTAAGCCTATCCTAATCCTATCCCTAGGCCTAACCTTAACCCTAACTATAGCCTTAACAAAATAAACATAACACTAGTCCTAACCCTAGTTCTAACTATCCATTACCCTAAACATAAACCTTAACCTAATGCTAACCCTAAGCCTAACCTTAACCCTATTGCTGAATATAACCCTATCCATTACCCTAAACCCAACCAGAATCCTAAACCTAACCCTATCATTACCCAAGAAATAAGCCTCATGCTAATTTGAGCCCTAACTCTAAATAGTAACCTAAACCAAAACCAGAACATTTCCCTAAACCTAATAATACCTCTTGGTTAAAACCTGACCCTTATCCTAAACCTAACCCTTTCATTAAACCTAACAATAAACATAACCCCAAATCTGTCCATAACCATAACCCTAGATCTGACATTTGCCCTAGCCCTAATTCTTGCCATAAACCTAAAACAAACCCTAGCCCTCATCCTAGCCCTAAATCTAGTCTTATTACTAACCCAAACCATAACTGTAGCCCAAACCATAATTCTGACCTTTGACATAGCCCTAAACCTAGCTATAAACCCATCCCTTCCCCTAAACCTAACCCTATTCTTAAACCTAAACCTAAGAGTAACACTAGGTTTAACCCTAACACAAAACCTAGAACTAATCCTAACCCTGATTTAGCCCTAAACATAACCTAACCTAACCCTAGCCCTAAGACTCTCTCCCTAGCCCTATTTTTAGTTCTAATCCTATCCCTTACCATAACGCTAACATTTGCCCTAACCTTATCCCTAACCCTTGCCCTAGCAATAATGTTATATATAACCCTAACTCTAAATCTCACTCTATCCCTAAGCCTAAATCTCTCACACAAGCCATAATACTAACACTAATTTTAAAACTAGCCCTAACTTAGCCCCAAACTATCCCTAGCCATACAAAAAAAAAAAGAAGAAATTGAGCCATATCCCTAACCCTAAACCTTAACCTAAACCAAACCCTAAATCTACACTTAGCACTAAACCTACCTCTAATACGAGTTCTATCCCTAATCCTAAAATTAAAACTGACCCGGACTCTGACCCCTAACACTAACCCCCTAGCTCTAAACATCACTCAAAACCTAATCCTAACTGTAGACCTAGACCTTACTCTAAGCCTAAAAGTAGTCCAAAACGTAACCCTAGTTATTATATTAGCCATACCCCTAACCCTAGGCCTAACCTAACCCAAAACCTAGCCCTAATTGGAGCCCTAACTATAGCTTCAACTCTACCCATAACCCTAATCCTAGCCCTAACACTTACCTTAAACCTAACCCTAACCCTAAACCTAATCCCAGCCCTAATCCTAACCATAACCCTAGCCCTAACCCTAGCTGTAACCATATTCATTACCCTAACCCTAATCCTAATGCTAACCATAGGATAATCATAAACCTATTTCTAACCCTATTCTAAACCTATCCATTACCCTAAACCAAACCATATGCATAACTCTAACCCTAACCCTAACCCTAACACTAATTTGAGCCCTAACCTTAAAAATTAACCTAACTGAAACTGTAACACTGAACCTGACCTTAATAATACCCATAGATCTTAACCTTATCCTTAACCTTAACCTAAGCATTAAACTATACCTAGCCATAATCCTAACTCTAAAACTATTCCTAACATAACCCTTGACCTGAAATTAGCCCTAGCCCTAATGCTAGCCCTAAACTTAAAACAAACCCTGGCCCTAATCCTAGATCTAAACTTAGACTTAATCCTACTCTAACCCTAATTTTATCCCTAACCCTAATTTTAACCCTGAACCTAGCCCTAAATCTAGCTAAAACATTATACCTAAACCTAACCATAACACTAACCCTAGCCCTAAACCTAGGTCTGGCCATAATACTAATTTTAGCTCTACTCCTAGCCCTAATTAAGCCCTAACCCTAACACTAAACCTAATCCTAACCCTAATCCTAAAACTAAGTCTAACTCTCACTATAGCTCTATCCCTAGTTCTAACCTTATTCCTCACCATATCCCAAAATCTAGCCTTAACCCTAGTCCTAACCCTAGCCCTAACCTTCACTCTAGTCCTAAACCTAGATCTAACCCTAACTCTAAATCTAACCCTAAACTTAAGCCTAAACCACACCGTAAAACTAGCTCTAATCCCTACGCTAATTTGAAATCTAGCCCTAACACTAGAACTAGCCATCAAACAAAACCGCAACATAGCACTGACCCTAACCCTTAACCAAAACCAAACCCTAACCCTACACCAAGCCCTAACCCAGACCTAATATGAGTCCTTACCCTAGCCTTAGAACTAATACTGACCCTGACTCTGACCCTAACATTAACTCTAGCTCTAAATATCACCCTAACTGTCAACCTAATCCTAACACTAGACTTAACCCTAAATCAAACACTAAAACTAGCCCTAATTGTAATGCCAGTTATTACCTTAGCAATATGTCTAACCCTAACAAAAAATCTAGCCCTTATATGAGCCCTAACCCGAAATTTAACCCTAACCCTAACCCTAGCCCTACACCTAACCCTATCCCTAGACCTAACCCTAGCTATAACCCTATCCCTTACAAAGTCAAACCCTCACCCTATTGCTACCCAGTCCTAACCCTAATCCTTAGTCTACCTCAAACCCTAACTCTATTACTAGTCCTATCCCTATCCCTCATTCTAGCTCTAAACTTAACCCAAACCCTAACTCAACTCTAAGCTTTATTCAGACCCTAATACTAACCCTAGGTTTAAACCTGACCCTAACCCTAAATCAAAACTTTACACTAGCCCTACTGGTAAATCTATACATAATCCTAACACTAACACTAGCCCTAGATATAAACCTAATCCTAAATATAGCCATAATTCTAACCCTTGCCCTAACAATAACCCTTAACCTAATCCATTAACTAGCCTTACTCCTAGACTTAACCAAGTAATAATTATGGCCCTAACCCTAACCCAAACACCAACCCTTACCCTAACACAAACCCTAGCTCTAAACCTTATCCTAAACCCCAAACTAACCCTAACTCTAGACTAACCCTAAAACTAGTTATAACCATAACCCTAGATCTTAGATTACCCATAAACTTAACACTAGCCCTAAACGTCACACAAAACTAGCCCTAATTAGAGCCCTAAACCTAACCCTAAGCACAATCCTAACTCTAAAATTAGCCCTAACCCTAACCCTAACCCTCACCCTAGCCATAACCCTAGCTCAAATCCTAAATCTTACTGTAAACATTACCCTAGCTGAAGCCCTAAACCTCGCCCTAACCATAGGCCTAATTTTAACACTAACCATAGCCCAAACCCTAGCTCTAACTCTCTCAATTACCCTAACCATAACCCTAAACCTAATGATAACCCTAGCCCTAACCATAACCATAACACTACCCTAGCCCTTGCCCTAGTCCTAACCCTAGCTCAATCCCTTACCCTTCATAATCCCTAACACTTACACTTAACATAGCCCTAACATTAACCCAAGGCCTAACCCTTACCCTAACCCTAATTCTAGCCCTAATCCTAACCTTAACCCTATCCCTAACAATAGCTCAAACCCTACCCATTACCCTGACCCTAAACCTAATCCTAATGATAACCGTAGACCTGAACTTAAACCTACCCTAATCTTAACATATACCTAACCCTAGAACTAACCATAAACCTAACCATAACCCTTACTCTAACCCATCCTCAAACCCTAATGCTTATCCTAATCCTAACCCTAACCCTAAACATAAACCTAACCCTAACTCTAACCTGACTTGTAACCCTATCAATTACCCTAACCCTAATGATAACCATAGTCCTAATACTAATTATAACCACAAGCCTAGACCAAACCCTAAACCTAACCCTAGCCCTAACACTAACCCTAGCTCAAACCCAAAACCGTATCCTAAACCTAACCCTAACACTAACCCTACACCTAACCCTGAACCTAACCCTAATTGTAGCCCTAATCCTCACAATAACATAACCCTAGCTCTAACCCTAATAATACGCCTATCTCTAAAACGGACCCTTTCCCTAAACAAAACCCTCACAATAGACGTAGCCATAAACCTAACCCTAAAACTATCTCTAACTCTAACCTTAGATCTGACATTAGCCCTAGCCCTAATTCTTGCCCTAAAATTAACACAAAACCTAGCACTATTCCAATCCTTAAGCCTGGCCTTTATCATAAATGAAACATAACACTAGCCCTAACCTTAATGCTAATCCTAAACCTAGCCTTAACCCTAATACTAACCCTAGCACTTAAACAAAACCGAGATTCAGGCCTAACACTAAACCTTAACTTAAACCAAACCCTAACACTACACCTAGACCTAACCCTAGCCCTAATTCGAGTCCTAATCCAAACCTTAAAAATCCTAACCCTAACAGTAACCCTTATTCTGACTCATATTCTAACACTCACCCTAAATCTAAACAAGACCCTAAACATAAATTGAACACTAACCGTAACTGTAGCCTTAATTCGAGTCCTAACCCTAACCCTAAAGCTAACCTTGACTCTGACTCATATCCTAACACTAACCCTAGCTACAAATATCACCCTAACCTTAAACCTAACCCTACCACTAGGCCCACCCCTAACCCTAACCATAAAACTAATTCTATTTTTAACCCTAGTTCTTATATTAGCCATTGACCTAACCCTAGCCTTAACCCTAACACAAAAACTAGTTCTAACCTGAGCCCAAAACCTAGCTAAACCCTAACTCTAACCTAACCCTAACACTAACCCTAGCTCAAAGCCTAACCCTTGCCCTAAAAATAGACCTAAACCTATCCCTAACTCTAACCCTACCCCTACCCCTAATCCTAAACTTAACCCTATCAATAAACCTAGCTCTAAACCTACCCATTACCCTAACTGTAACACTAATCCTATTGAGATACTAACCAAACCGTAATGCTAACCCTAACTCTAACAGGAAATCTATCCCTAGACATAACCCTAAATCTAACACTTGCCATAGCCCCAAACCTAGCTCAAATCCTAGCCTGAACCTTAATCCTAAACCAAAATCTAACCCTAAAACTAACCCTATATCTAACCATATTCATTACCCTAACCTTAACTTTACCCTAATCCTATTCCTAGACCTAAACCTAACCTATCTCTCACCCTAGCCCTAACTCTGGCTCAAAACCTAACCCTTACACTAAACATAACCCTAAACCTAACCCTACTTCTAACCGTAAGCCTAAGCCTAACTCAAAACCTATTCCTAACCATAACCCTAGCTCTCACCTTAGCTCTAAATGTATCCATCACCCTAACCATAACCCTTATTCTAATGCTAACCCTAGGCTTGACCCTAACCCTATCGCTAACCCTAACTCTATGAATTACCCTAAACTTAACCTGAACCGTAAACCAAACCCTACCACTACTCTAACCCTAACCCTAGTGCTAATTTGAGCCCTAAATCTAAATTCTAACCTAAACCAAACCCTAACACTGACCCTAACCATAATAATTCCCCTAGCTCTGAATCTGACCCTTAACCTAATAATTCCCCTAGCTCTAAACTAGAACCTTACCTTAAACCTGACCCTTACACTGGATGTAGCCATAATCCTAACCTTAAAACTATCTTTAACCATCACCCTAGACCTGATATTAGCCCGAGCCCTAATCCTAGCCCTAACCCTAAAACAAACTCTAGCCCTCATTCTAGCCTTAAACCTAGCCTTAATCACACCCTAGCAATAACCCTAATGCTAAACCTCGCCCTAACTCTAAACCTAGATATAACGTAATCCCTTATCATAAACTTAACTCTAACTCTAACTCTAACTCTAACGGTAGGTCTTAGCTGAACACTAACCTTAGTCCTAATCCTAGCCCTAATTTAACACTATCCCTAACCCAATCTTTACCATAGCCATAAAACTGACAATAATTCTCACATTAGCCCTATCCCTAGTTCTAACCCTATCGCTTACCATAACCCTAACCCTAGCCATAACCTTGCCCTATCCTTAGTCCTAGCCCTATCCCTAGATCTAAAGGTAATCCTAAAACTAAGCCTAACCCTATCCCTAACACTAGTTTAACTCTATCTCTAACCCTAAGTAAAACCCTAAGCCTAATGGTAACCCTAGACCTATCCCTATTCTTTAGGTTAACCAAAACCCTAACCATATTAATAGTCCTAAATCTAGTCCTCATTCTAGCTCTAACACTATCCCAAACCCTAACCCTAATCCTGACTCTTATTCTGACCATAACACTAACCATAGTTTTAAACCTGACCCTAACCCTAGACCAAACCCCAACACTAGACCTACTGGTAACTTATAACTAAACCTAACCATATCACTAGCCCTAGACCTAAACCTAATCCAAAATCTAGCCTTAACTCTAGCCCTAGACCTCAAAAAATCCCTAGCCCTAGCTCTAACAATAAACCTTAACCTAATGCAAACACTAACCCTACCCCTAGACTTAAACCTAGTAATAATTCTGACTTTAAACTTAACTCTAATTCTAACCTGAACACTGACCATGCCCTTAACACTAAACTTATCTCTAAACCTGACTGTAACCGAAAATCTAAACCTAACACTAGACCTAGCCATAACCCTAACTCTACAAATAGCTCTAATTATAACACTAGTTCTTACATTACACATAGCCCTAACCTTATGCCTTAACCTAACACAAAACCTAAAGTGAATCCTAGGCCTAAACCTAGCCCTAAGTGTAACACTAACCCTAACCCTAGCCCTAACCCTAATCCTAAACCTAGCCTTAGTCCTAAACCTAGCTCAAAGCCTAATACTTACTCTTAAGATAAACTTAGACCTATCCCTAACTCTAAACTTAACCTAGCCCTAATTCTAACCTTAACCCTAGCACTAAACCTAGCACTAAACCTACCCATTACCCTAATCCTAACCCTAGCCCCATTAATAGTCCTAACCCTAGCCCTCACTATAGCACTAACCCTATCCCAAACCCTAATGCTAACTCTGACCCTTATTCTGATCCTAACAATAACCCTAGTTCTAAACCTTATCCTAACCCTAGTCCAAACGCAAACACTAGCCCTAGACCTAAACCTAATCCTAAATCTAGCTTTAACTCTAGCCCTAGACCTAAACAAAACCCTAGCCCTAGCCCTCACAATAAACCTTAACCTAACCCAAACACTAACCCTACCCCTAGATCTAAACCGAGTCCTAATTATGGATGGAACCCAAACTCTAACTCTAACCTGAACACTGACCCTGCCTTTAAGAGTAAACCTGGGGTTGGGGATGTGACTCAAGCAGTAACACACACACCTCACATGCGTGGGGTGATGGGTTTGATCCTCAGTAGCACATAAAAGTTAAATAAAAAGATGTTGTGTCTTCTGAAAACTGAAAAATAAATATTAAAAAAATTCTCTCTCCCTCTCTGTCTCTTCTCTATCTTAAAAAAAAGAGTAAACCTACCTCTAAACTTGACCCTAACCGAAAATCTAAAACTATCACTAGACTTAGCCGTGATCCTAGCCCTAAAACTAGCCCTAATCATAATCCTGGCTTTTAAATTACCCATAGCCATATCCTTACACCTTAACCTAACAAAAACTAGAGTGAATCCTAGGCCTAAACCTAGCCTTAAGCATAACCATAACCCTAGCTGTAGTCCTAAACCTAGCTCAAAACCTAACCCTTTCCCTAAGTATAAACTTAGACCTATCCCTAACTCTAAACCTAACCCTAACCCTAGTCCTAAACTTAATCCTAGCCCTAAACCTAGCTCTAAACCTAAAAATTACCATAACCTTAACTCTAACCCTATTGAGAACCCTAGACATAACCCTAACCCTAACACTAACCCGAACCCTAACCGGAAAACTAACCCTAGACATAACCCTAAACCTAACACTCACCATAGTGCTAACCCTAGGTCAAACCCTAACCTGTAGCATAAATTTAAACATAACTATAGCCTTAACCTTAACCCTAAAACTAAAACTAACCTTAACCCTACACCTAAACCTATATCTAACCATATAATTTACTCTAACCCTAAACCTAACCCTAATGATAACCCTAGCCCTAAACCTAACCCTGAACCTACCATAATCCTATTCCTAGACCTAACATTGAACTTAAACCTCGACATAGCCCTAGCCTTAACTCAAGCTCAAACCCTAACACTTACCCTAAAATATGTCAAGCCCAAACCTTAACATTAAACCTAGCCCTAATCCTAACCATAACTATTGACAAAACCCTAGCTCAAACTCTATCCATTACACCAATCATAACCCTAAACCTAGTGTAAACCCAAGCCCTAACCCTAATATTACCTTTATCCTTATCTCTGATTCTAAGCTGAACCCTCACTTTAGCCCTAACCCTTACCAATCCCTGACCCTTACCCTTTACCTAACCATAACACTAACCCTAAGCCTAACCCTAACTCTAGCCCTAATCCTAAACTTAACCCTTGCCTTAACCCTAACTTTAACCCACCCATTACCCTAATGCTAACCCTAAACCTCATGATAAACCTTTCTTGAACTGTTAACCTATTCTAACCCTGACGGTAAATCTAAACCTAGACCTAACCATAAACCTAACTCATGCCATAGTTCTATTCCTAGCTCAAACCCTCACCCTAGTGCTAAACCTAACACAAATCCTAACCCTAACCCGACATCTAACCCTGTCCATTATCCTAAACCTAATGATACTCCTAACCCTAATCCTAATACTAAACCTAACCCTAAACCTAGACCTAACTCTAAACATAATCCTTGTCTTAGCACTAACACTAGTGGAAGCCCTTAACCCATACCCTAAACCTAATCCTAACCCTAACTTTAAACCTAACCCTAACCCTCACTCTAGCCCTAATCCTAACCAGAACCCTAGACCTAACTCTAGCTCTAATCCTATACATTACCCAAAAGATAAACATAAACCTAATGCTAAAACTAGGCCTAACCCTAATCCCATCCATTACCCTAAACTTGAATTAAACCCTAACCTAACCCTATCCATTACCCTAAAATTAACTCTAACCCTAACGTTAATTTGAGCCCTACCCCTAAACCATAACCTAAACCAAACTCAAATCTTACACTGGCCATTATAATGTCCCAAGCTCTAAACCTGAACCTTACCCTAAACCTAACTCTGACACTAGACTTAACCATGAACCTTATCCTAAAATTATCCCTAACCATAACCCTAAACCTGATATTAGCCCTAGCCCTAATTCTTGCCATAATGCTAACACAAATGCTAGCCTTCATTCTAGCCCTAAACTTGCCTGGATACTAACCTAAACCCTAACTCTAGTCCTATCCCTAATCTTATCCCTCGCGTTAGTACTGAACCTAGCTATAACCCCATTCCTTCCCTTAACCCTAATCCTAACCCTAACCCTAGACCTAACCCTAACAGTAACCCTAGACCTGATTCTAGCCCTAATTTAGCCCTAACCCTAACTCTAACACTAACACTAAGACTAAATCTAACAATCACCCTAGCCCTAATCGCAGTTCTAACCCTAACTCTTACCATAACCATAACACTTGTCCTTACCTTAGCGATAACCCTAGCCCTAGCTCTAACCCTAGATATAAACATAACTCTAAATCCAAACCTACCCTTAGGCTTAAACCTCACACTAACTCTAGCCCTAACACTAACACTAATCATAAAACTAGCCCTAACCTTGTCCTAGCCTCAAAACAAAACCGAGCCTTAGCCCTAAGCCTAAACCTTAACCTAAACCAAAACCTAATCCTATACCTAGCCCTAACCTTATCCCTAATTCGATCCTACCCTAACCCTAAAACTAACCTTGTCCCTGATACTGACCCTAACACTAACCCTAGCTCTAACATCACACTAAAAAATAAACCTAACCATAAAACTAGACCTAGGCCTAACCCTAATTCTAAAACTAGCCATAATCACAACCCTAGATAATACTTTAGCCATAGCCCTAATCCTAGCCCTATCCTAACCCAAAAACTAGCCCTAATCTGAGTCCTAAACCTCATTTTAAACCTAACCCTAACCCTAGCCCTAACCATTACCTTAAACCTAACTCGATCCCTAAAACTCCCCTAAACCTAGACCTAACCCTAACAATAGCCTTAATTCTATCCATAATACTAGCCCTAAAACTAGCTCTAACCCTATCCATTACCCTAACCATAAACCTAAATCTAATGCTAACCCCAGGATAACCCTAACCCTATCTCTAACCCTAAACATATACATTACTCTAAACCTAACCTGAACTCTAAATCTAACCATATGTACTATCCTAACTGTAACTCTAACACTAATGCTAATTTGACTTACTAACCCAAATCTTCACTGTGATCATGACCCTAATAATAACCCTATCACTAAACCTGACACTAACCATAACCCTAATCCTTAAACTAGAACTAGCCATAAATCTCACCTTAAAACTAACCCTAACCAAATACCTAGAACTGACATTAGCCCTAGCCCTAATCCTAGCTCTAACCCTAACACAAAACCTAGCCCTAAGTCTAGCCTTAATACTAACCTAACCCTAGCCCTAACCGTATTTTGACCCTCTCCCTAAACCTAGCTATAACATCATACCTTACCCTAATCCTAACACTAACATAGCCCTAAACCTAGGCCTAGAACTCACATTAATCCTACTGCTAATCCTCGCACTAATTTAGCCCTAACTCTAACCCTAACCCTAGCCCTAAGACAAACTATAATACACACTCTAGACCTAACCCTAGCTCTAAACCTATCCCTTGCCATAACTCAAACACTAGCCCTAAAACTAGAATCAACCCTAGCTGCATATTTTTCACTAGTTCTAAACATAGATCTAACGTTAACTCTAAATCTAACTCTAACCCTAAGCATAAAACTCACCCTAACACTAGTCCTAACACTAATGTTAATTGGAAAACTAGACCTAACCCTAGCCCTAGCACTCATACAAAAAGGAGTCATAGACTTAAGCCTAATCCTTAACCCAACCAAATCCCAACCCTACACCTAGCCCTAACACTAGTCCTAATTCAAGTCCTAACCCTAACTCTAGAAATTTCCCTGACCCTCACACAGAACCTAACATTAACCCTAGCTGTAAACATTGCCCTAACCCTAAACTTAAAGCAAACACTAGACCTTGCCCTAAATCTAAACAGAAAACTAGCCCTAGTTGGAACCCTAGTTATTAGTTTAGCCATAGCCCTAACCCTAACAGAAAACCTAGCCCTAATCTGAATCCTAACTCTAGCTTTAACCCTAAACCTACCTTAACCTTAGACCTATCCCTAACCCTAACAGAAGCCCTAACACTAGCTCTAACCCTATTGCTTACCCTAAGCCAAACCCTCACCCTAATGATACCCAAGTTTTAACCCTAATTATTAGCTTACCCCACAACTTAGCTCTAATACTAATAATAACCCTATACCTCATTCTATCTCTAACCCTAACCAAAACCCTAACCCTAACCCTTATCATTACTCTGACTCCAATACTAAACCTAGGTATAAACCTGACCCTAACCCCAAACCAAACATTAACACTAGCCCTAACAGTAAACCTATACCTAAACCTAACCATAATCCTAGCACTAGACCTAAACCTAATACTAAATATAGCCATAACACTAGCCCTAGCCCTAAAAAATAATCTAGCCTTAGCCCTAACAATAACTGTGAACCTAACGCAAAGACTAACCCTACCCAAAGACCTAACCCTAGCTGTCATTCTGGCTCTAACCCTAAACCCAACAGTAACCCTAACACTGGACTCTACTATAACAGAAACCATAGCTCTAAATCTTATCTTACCCAAAACCTAAACCTAACACTAGACCTATCCATAATCCTAACCCTAAAACTAGTCATAACAAAAACCTAAATCTTACATTACACATAGCCCTAACACTAGCCTTAAAACTCACACAAATCCTAGTATTAATCCTAGTCTTTAACCTAGCTAAAATCATAACCCTAACCCTAACCCTAGCCCTAACCCTAACCCTAATGCTTTCCCTAGCCCTAACACTATCTCAAACTCTAACTCTTACCCTAAACATAACCCTAGCCCTAACCCTAACCTTAACCCTAGCCTTAATCCTAACTGTAATCATAGCCTAAAACCTAGCTATACTTAAACATAACCCTAACCCTATGCTAAGCCTAGCCATAATGCTAACCCTAACCATAACCGTATACCTGGCTCTAAACTTAACCCTCGTCCTAGCTCTATCTCTAGCTCAAACCCTAACACTTATCCTAAACTTAACCCTAACACTAACCCTAGGCCTAACCCTAACCCTAGCACTAATCCTAACCTTAACACTAGCCCTAACACTAGCACTAGCCCGATCCATTATCCTGAAGATAAGCCTAACCCAAATGCTAACCCTAGGCCTAACCCTAACCCTATCACTAATACTAACCATATACATTACTCTAAACCTATCCTGAACCCTAGACCTAACCCTATCCATTATTCTAACCCTAATCCTAACCCTAATGCTAATTGGAGCCCTAACTCTAAACCTTACTCTAAACCAAAACCTAACATGGACTCTGATCCGAATAATACACCTAGCTCTAAACCTGACACTTACTCTAAAAAAACCCTTACAATAGATCTAGCAATAGCATAACTCTAAAACTATCCCTAATGATAACCATAGACCTGACATTAGCCCTAGCCCTTATCCTAGCCTTAACCCTAACACAAACCCTAGCCCTAATCATATCCATAAACCTAGCCTTAATCTTAACCCAAACCCTCACACTAGCCCCATCCCTAATTTTACACCTCACTCTAGCCCTGAACCTAACTATAACCCCATTCCTTCCTCTAAAAATAACCCTAATTCTAATCCTAATATTAACCCTAACTCTAGCCCTAACCATAGGCCTAACCCTAACACTAATCCTAGTGCTAATCATAGCCCTAATTCAGTCCTATCCTAACCCTATCCCTAAGTCTAGTTCTAAGACTAACTCTAACTCTCACCATAGCCCTATTCATATTTTTAACCCTATTAATTATGGTAACCCTAACACTAGTCCTAACCTTAGTCCTAATCCTAGCCATAGCCCTAACCCTAGATGTAACCATAACTCTAAATCCAACTATAGCCTTAAGCCTAAACCTCACCCTACCACTAGTCCGAACACTATTACTAATCCTAAAACAAGCTCAACCCTAGCCCTAGCCCTAAAACAAAACCGAGCCATTGTTCTATTCATAAACCTTACTCTATACCAAACCCTACCCCTATAACCAGACATAACCCTAGCTGTAATTGGAGTCCTAGGCCTAAAACTAACCTTGGCCCTGACTCTTATCCAAACACTAACCCTAGCTCTAAATATCACCCTAACCCTAAAGGTAATGCTAAGACCTAGCCCAAAACCTAACCCTAAAACTAACCCTAATTTTAACCCTAGTTCTTACATTAGCCACAGCCCTAACCCTAGCCCTAAGCCTAAACAAAATAGTCCTAATCCGAGCCATAACACTAGATTTAACCCTATCTCTAATCATAGGTCTAAACCTAACCCTAATCCTAGAATGAAACCTACATCTAAAACTATCCCTTACCTAAGCCAAACCCTATTCATAATGCTAACCCTAGTTCTAATCCTAAACCTTAGTTTAACCCAAACACTGACACTATTACTAGTCCTAACCCTAGCCCTCATTCTAGCTTTAAATCTAACCCAAAACCTAACCCTAACCTTGACCCTTATTTTGACTCTAACAACAATTATAGGTGTAAACCTGAACCTAAGCCTAAACTGAACCCTGAAACTAGCCCTACCAGTAACATTATACCTAAACCTAACCCTAACACTAGCCCTAAACCTAAACCTAATCCTAAACCTAGCGATAACTCTAGCACAGACAGAAACAAAAACTTAATCCTAGGTCTAACAATAACACTTAACCTAAACCAAACACTAACCCTACCCCTAGACCTAACACTAGTCCTTATTCTGGCTTTCATCCTTACCCTAAATCTAACCTGAACACTGACCCTGACACTAACACTAAACCTAGCTCTAAATTTGACCCTAAACCAAAATCTAAACCCAAAAAGAGACATAGCCATAACCTTAACCATAAAACCCGCCCTAATTAGAATCTTAGATATAACATTACCCATAGCACTAACCCTAGGCCTAAACTCAACACAAAACCTAGCCCTAATCTAGGCTAGGCCTAAACCTACCCTAAGCATAACCCTCACCCTAATCCTAGCCCTAACCCTAACCCTAACCCTCAGCTTAGTCCTAACACTAGCACCAAACCTAATCTTTAGATTAAATATAACCCTAGCCCTATCTCTAACCAAAACCCTAACACTAGGCCAAAACCTAGCTCTAACCCTAGCCATTACCCTAACTCTAAATCTAACTCTGATAATAACCCTAATTTGAGACATAACACTAGATTTAACCCTATCCTTAATCATAGCCCTAAACCAAACCCTAACCCTAGCCCTAATCTGTAAACCTAAACCAAACCAAAATCCTAACTATAAACCTAACCCAAACCATGAACCTAACCCTAGACCTGAACCAAAACCTAACACTTGCCATAGCCCTAACCTTAACTTAAACCTTAACCCTTACACTAAACCCAACAGTAAACCTAGCCTTAAACCTAAACTTAACCCTAAACCTAACAGGAACCCTAAAGCAAACCTTACATCTAACCCAATCTATTACCCTAAACCTTACCTTAATCCTAATTAAAACACTAGCCCTAACCCTAAACCTACCCTGACCATAAACATTACCCTAAAATTACACCTAACACTAACCCTCACCCTATACCTAAAGCTACCTCAAAATCTAAACGTTATCCTAAACATAACCATAAACATAACTTAAGCTAGGGTTACTAGCTCTAAACCTAAACCTAACCCTCCATAAACATAACTTAAGCTAGGGTTACTAGCTCTAAACCTAAACCTAACCCTAACTCTAGCCCTAATCCTAACCATAACCCTAGCCCTAAATCTAGCTCTAACCCTATACATTACCCTTTTGATAACCCAAATTCTAATGCTAATCCTAGGCCTAACCCTAACCCTATCACTAACCCTAAACCTCTCCAGTACCCTAAACCTACCCTGAACCCTAAACCTAATCCTATTCATTGCCCTAACCCTAACACAACCCTAATGCTCATTTGAGCCCTATCCCTAAACCTTCAACTAAAACACACCCTAACCCTGATCCTGACCCTAAAATTACACTTAGCTCTAAAACTGACCCTTACCCTAAAACTATCCCTTAAACTAGACCTAGCCATAAACCTAATCCTAAATCTACCTCTAACTGTAACACTAGACCAGACATTAGCCCTAGCCCTACTTCTAGACCTAACCCTACAACAAACCCTAGCCCTCATTCTAGCCCTAAACCTAGCCTTAATCAAAACCCTAAACCTAACACTAGCCATGACCTTAATTCTAACCCTCACCCTACATCTAAACCTAGCTATAATGCCATCATGTACCCTTAACCCTAACCCTAAGGCTAGGTCTAAGCTGAACCCTATCCCTAGCCCTAATTCTAGCCCTAATTTAGCTCTATCCCTAAGAATAACCATAACCCTAGCCCTAAGACTAACACTAACACTCATCCTAGACCTATTCCTAGTTTTAACCCTATCCCTTACTGTAACCCTAACACTAGCCTTAACCTTTGCTCTACTCTTAAATCTAGCCCTAAGTCTAAATCTAAACCTAACTCCAAATCTAATCCTAACCCTACATCTAAGCCTAACACTAACACTAGCCCTAACACTAACGCTAATCATAAAACTAACCCTACCCTAAAACTAGGACTAAAACAATACCGACCATAGCCCTAACCCTAAAGCTTAACTTATACAAACTTCTAACACTACACCTAGACCTAATCCTAGCCCTAATTCGAGTCCTAACCCTAACCTAAAAACTAACCCAGACTCTACACTTAACCTAAAAACTAACCCAGACTCTAAACTTAACCCTAAACCTAACAGTAACCCTAAAGCCAAACTTACATCAATCACCCTAGCAATAAACACCACCCTAAAGTTAAACCAAACCCTAACAGTAAGCCTAGCCCTTATTTGAGTCATAGCCCTAAAAGTAAAACTAACTCTGACTCTGACTCATATCCTAACACTAACCCTAGCTATAAATATTACACTAACCTTAAACCTACCCCTAACAATAGACCTACTCCTAACCCTAACCTTAATTGTAAACCCAGTTCTTACATTCACCTTTCCCTAACCCTAGCCCTAACCCTAATACAAAAACTAGCCCTAATCTGAGCCCTAAAACTAGATTTAACCTTAAACCTAACCCTACCTCTATCCCTAAACCTAGCTCTAACCCTAACCCTTACACTAAGTGAAACCCTAACCCTAATGGTAATCCTAGACCTATCACTAATCCTCAGCCTAACCAAAACCCTAACCCTAATAATAGTCCTAATCCCTAGCCCTTACTCTACCTCTAACACTATCCCAAACCCTAATGCTAACCCTGACCTTATTCTGACCCTAGCACTAACCATACGTCTAAAACTGACCCTAACCCTAGATCAAACCCTATCACTAGCCTTATAGGTAAACTTATACACAAACATAACCCTACCACTACCCCTAGACCTAAACCTAATCTTAAATCTAGCCTTAACTCTAGCTTGGACATAAAAAACCTAGCCATAGCCCTAACAATAACCCTTAACTTACCTCAACACTGACCCTACACCAGGGTCCTAGTTCTGGCTGCAATCCTAATTCTAACTCTAACATGGACACTGACCCTGACTTTATCACTAAATCTACCTCTAAACCTGACCCTAACTGGAAACCTAAACCTAACACTAGACTAAGCCATAAACATAACCCTAAAACTAACTCTAATTATAACCCTAGCTCTTACAGTTCCCATAGCCCTAACCCTAGGCCTAAACCTAAAACAAAATCTAGAGCTAACCCTAGGCCTAAACCTAGCCTTAAGTGTAACGCTAAACTTAATCCTAGCCCTATTTCTAACCCAAACCTCACCTTCGTCCTAACCCTAGTTCAAAGCCTAACCCTTACCCTAAGCATAAACCTAGACCTTTCCCTAATTCTAACCCTAACCCTAGTCTTAATCCTAACCTTAACCTAAACCCTAAACATAGATCTAAACCTACTCATTACCCAAACCCTAACCCTAACTCTATTGATAAGCCTAGGCCTAATCCTAACCCTAAACCTAACCGGAAAACAAATTCTACGCCTAAACCTAAGCCTCACACTCGACATAGCCCTAAGCCTAGCTCAAATGGTAACCCTTACCATAAACCTAAAAAGAAACATAGCCCTAACCCTAAACTTAAACCTAAATCTAACCCCAACCCTAAACTTAACACTACATCTAAGAGTATCCATTACCTTAACCATAACTGTAATCCTAATGATAACCCCAGCCCTAATCCTAACCCTATCCATAATCCTACCGTAATCCTAAACCCAGATCTAACTCTAAAGCTAACCCTTGCCCTAGCCCTAACCCTAGGTAAAAAACTAACCCTTATGCTAAACATAACCATAACCCTAACCCTACTTCTATTCCTAATCCTAACTCTAAACTTAACCTATTCCTAACCATAACCCTAGCCCTAAATTTCATTCTAATCCTTTCCATTACCCAAACCATAACCCTTACTCTAATGCTAACCCTAAGCCTAACCCTAACCCTATCAATAACCCTAATCCTAACCCTATCATTACCCTAACCCTAATATTAATGCTAATTTGAGCTCTAACACTAAACACTAATGTAAAACAAATTCTAACCCACACCCTGACCCTAATTACTCCCCTAGCTCTAAAGCTGACCCTTACCCTAAACCTCACCCTTACATTAGACCTAGCCACAAACATAACCCTAAAACTATCCCTAACTATAAAACTAGACTTAGCATTAGCCATAGCCATAATCCTAGCCCTAACCCTAACAAAAACTTCAGTCCTTATCCTAAGGCTGCTCCTAAACCTAGCCTTAATCATAACCCTAAACCTAGGCCTTACCCTAACTCTACCCTAGCCCTAATCTTAGCCCTAAGTTAGCCCTTCCCTAACCCTAGCCTTAACTCTATACCTAAGGCTAACTCTAACTCTCACCTTAGCCCTGTATCTAGTTCTAACCGTATCCCCTACAGAACCCTAATCCTAGCCCTAACTCTTGCCCTAACCCTAGCCCTAGCTGTAACCCTAGATCTAACCCTAACCCTAAGCATACACCTAAACCTAACACTATTCCTAACCCTAAACTAATACTAAAACTAGCCCTAACCCTACCCAAAGCCCTAAAGCAAAACCAAGCCATAGCCCTAACCATAACTCTTAATGAAAACCAAACCCTAAACCTAAAACTAGACCTAACCATAGCTGTCATTCGAGTTTTAAGCTGAATCCTAAAACTAACCCTGAACATGACTCTGACCCTAATATTAACCCTAGCTCTAAACATTACCCTAACCATAAACATAACCCTAACACCTAACCTAGGCCTAACCACAACCCTAAAACTATCCCTAATCATAACTCTACTACTTACATTAGCCATAACCCTAACCCTAGCCCTAATTTAACACAAATTCTAGCCCTAATCTGAGACCTTATCATAGATTTAATCCTAAATCTAACTCTAACCATAGACTGAATCATAACCATAAACCTAGCCTTAACCCTAGCTCTATCCTTATCCATTAACATAACCATAATTTTAACCCTAATGCTAAACCTAGGCTTAAACTTAACCCTATCATTAATCTTAATCCTATCCATTACCCTAAACAAAACCTTAC
Organism: Marmota marmota marmota; assembly: GCF_001458135.2. Classification (NCBI taxonomy): domain Eukaryota; kingdom Metazoa; phylum Chordata; class Mammalia; order Rodentia; family Sciuridae; genus Marmota; species Marmota marmota. The sequence continues at coordinate 73,754 of NW_026007688.1, forward strand.
CCTAAACTTCACCCTATTATTACCCTAACCCCAACCCAACACTAATCCAAGCCATAACTTTAAATCTTAACCTATCCCAAACTCTAACTCAGACCCTGACCTAATCATACTGTAGTTCTAAACCTGAGCCTAACCCAAAACCTCGTCCTTACACTACACGTCGCCTAACCCAAAACTGTCTTTAAACATAGCTATATACCTGATATTAGTCCTGCCCTTATAGTAGCCCTACCCCCCACCAAAAAATAAAACAAAAAACATAACCTTCATTCTAGCCCTAAACGTAGACTTAATCATAACCCTTAACCTAACCCTACGCCTAACCCTAATTATAACCCTCACCCTACTTCTAAATCTAGCTATAACACCAAATGTTACCATAAACTTAACCCTAACCGTAACCCTAATGCTAGGTCTAAGCAAAACACCAACCCTAGACTTAATCCTTGACCTAATTTAACCTTAACTCTATCCCTAACCCTAACTCTAGCCCTAAGACTAACTTTAACTCTCACACTAGCCCTATACATAATTCTAACCCTATCCCTTACCATAACCCTAACCCTTACCCTGTCTGAATTCCTAGCCCTAATCCTATATCTAAACTTAACTCTAAATCAAACCTTAATCCTAATCCTAAGGCTAACACTAACACTAGCCCTAGCCCTAATGCTAATCATAAAACTAGCCCTAACTTTAACCCTAGCACTAAAAGAAAACTGAGCAATAGACCTAACCCTAAACCTTAACTTATACCAAACCATAACACTACACCTAGACCTAATTCTAGCCCTAATTCGTGTCCTAACCCTAACATTAACACTAACCCTGACCCTGACTCATATCCTAACACGTACCCTAGCTCCAAACACTACCCTCATCTTAAACTGAACCCTAAAAGTAACTCTAGCCCTAATTAGAGTCTAACCCTAACCCTAAAAATAACCCTTACCCTGACTCCTATCCTAACACTAACCTTAGTTCTAAATATCACCCTACCCTTAAACCTAACCCTAACACTCAACCTACCTACCCTTAACCCTAACTCTAAAACGAACCCTAACTGTAACCCCAATTCTTAAATTAGCTTTTGCCTTAATCCTAGCACTAACCCTAACACAAAAACTAGCCCTAACCTGAGCCCTAAATCTAGCTTTAACCCTAACCCTAGCCCTAACCCTAGCTCTATCATTTACCTTATGCCAAAACCTAAATCTATTGCAAAACCTAATCCTAACCTTAATCTTAGCCAAAACCAACCCCTAACCCCATTACTAGTCTTAATCCTAGCATTCATTCTAGCTCTAACCATAACCCAAACCCTAAGCCTAACCCTGCCCTTATTCTGACCGTAAAACTAATTGTAGGTCTAAACCTGAACCTAACCCTAAACCAAACCCTACAACTAGCTCTACCACTAAACTTACACTTAAATCTAATGGTATGAATAGCCCTAGACCTAAACTTAGCTAGATTCTTAAATCTAGCCATAACTCCAGCCCTAGACCCAAAGAAAAACCTAGATCTAGCCCTAAAAATAACCCTTAGCTTAACCCAAACACTAATCCTTCCCCTAGAACTAACCCTAGTCATAATTCTAGCTTTAACAGTAACCATAACCCTAACCTGAACACTGAAACTGACAGTTACACTAACCCTAGATTTTACCATCACCCTAACCATAAACCTAACCCTAAGCTATACCTAGTCATCTAATTAACCATATAACTAAGCCTAATCATAATACTAGTTCTTACATTAGCCATAGCCCTAACCTATCACAAAAGGAGCCCTAATCCAAGCCCTACCCTAGCTTTAACCCTAAAGTTAACCCTAACTGTCACCCTATCCTTAACCCTAACACTAACCCTAAGCCTAAACCTAGACCTAATTCTAACCATAACCCTAGTCAAAACCTTAGCTCTAACCCTATCCATTACTCAACACCTAACCTGAAAAATAAACCTAACACTATCATTACCCTATCCCTAACCCTAATGCTAATTTGAGGCTTAATGCCTAACCTTAACCTAACCCAAACCCTAATCCTGAACCTGACCATGACCCTAATAATACCCCCAGCTCTAAACATGACTCTAACCATAAACCTAACTCTTTCAGTAGACCTAGGCATAAACCTAACCCTAAAACTATCCCTAACCATAACCCTTGACTTGACTTTAGCATTAGCCATAATCCTAGCCTAACCCTAAAACAAACCCTAACCCTTATTTTATCCCTAAACATAGCCTTAATCATAACTCTAAACCTAACCCTAACACTAACCATAGCCCTAATCTTAATCATAATTTAGCCCCTCCCTAACCCTAGTCCTAAGACCAACTGTAATTCTCATACTATCCTATACCTAGTTCCAACCATATCCCTTACTATAACCCTAATTCTAGTCCTAACCCTAGCCCTATTCTTAGCACTAGCCCTAAACTAGATCTAACTTTACTCTAAATCTAATCCTAACACAAAGCCTAAACCTAAACTAACATTAGCCCTAACTCTAAACCTAATTCGAAACTAGCCCTAACCCTAGCTCTAGCCCTAAAACAAAACCAAGCCATAGCACTAACCCTAATCCTTAACTTAAACTGAACCCTAACCCGAACTATAAACTTAGCCCTAATTTGTGTTTTAAGCCGAACCCTAAAACTAACCCTGACCCTGACCCTGACACTAACACAAACCCTAGCTCTAAACATCACCCTAACCCTAAACCTAACCCTAACCCTAAACCAGGCCTAAACATAACCTTAAATTTAGCCTTAATTATAACCCTACCACTTGCATTAGCTGTAACCCTAACCGTAACACTAACTTAATCCCAAACCTAGCCCTATTCCGTGCCCTTAACCGAGCTTTAATGCTAACCCTAACTCTAACCCTAGCCATAATCATAACCATAACCCTAGCCCTAACCATAGCCCTAACCCTATCCATTACCATAACCCTAACCCTAACCTTAATCATAAAATAAGCCTAAACCTAAACTTATCCCTATTCCTATCCATATCCATCACCCAAAACCTAACCTGAACAATAAACCAAACATTATCATAAACCTAAGATTAACCCTAACACTATTTCGACCCTTAACTGAAACCTTAACCTATTCCAAACCCTAACCAAGATATTGACCTAAAAATGCCCCTAGAACTAAACCTAACTCTAACCCTAAACCTAACCTTTACACTAGACGTAGGTATAATCCTAACCCTAAAACTATCTTTAAACATAATTCTAGACGGAAATTAGCTCTAGCCCTAATTCTAGCCATAACCCTAAAACAAACTTTAGCCCACAGTCTAGCCAAAAACCTCACTTGTAGTCCTAAAACTAGCCTTAATTCTAACATGATCCCGAATCTTAGCCCTATCCCTAATATTAACGCTCATTCTAGCCATGAACCTAGACATAAACCCATACTTTTTCCTAACTCTAACCCTAACTCTAACCCTAATCCTAAAAGTATCCCTAACCCTAGCCCTAGCCCTAAAACAGAACTCTAGCCCTGACCATAGGCCTCACCTTAACACTAACCCTAGCGCTAATTCTAGCCCCAATTTAGCTTTAAATTAACCCTATCCCTAAACCTAGACCTAAGACTAACTCTAACTCTTGCCTTAGCCCTATTTCTAGTTCTAAGCATATTTGTTATCATAACCCTAGCACAAGCCCTAACCTTAGTTCTAACTCTAGTATTAGACCTAACCCTAGATCAAAACCTAACTCTAAATCTATCCCTAACCCTAAACCTAAACCTCACCCTACCATTAGATCTAACACTCTTGGTAACCCTAACCCTAGCCCTATAACAAAACCAAGCCATACCCCTAACCCTAACCCCTAACCTAAACCATATCCTGACCCTACACACAGCCCTAAACTTAGCTCTAATTTGAGTCCTATCCCTAACACTAAACCTAACCATTACCTTGACTCATATCCAAAAACTAACCCCAGCTGTAAACATCACCCTAACCTTAAACCTAACCCAACACTAGCCCTAGTCCTAAACCTAATCCTTAGCCTAACCCAAATTCTAACCTTATTACTAATCCTAACCTAGCCCTTATTCTAGCTCTAACCCTAACCCTAAAACTGACTTTTATTCTGACCCTAAAACTAACATAGATGTAAACCTGAACCTAACCCTAATCCAAACCCTAACAATAGCCCTACAGGTAACTTTATACCTAAAGCTAATGCTACGACTAGCCCTAGACCTAAATCTAATTCTAAATCTAGCCATAACTCTAGCCCTAGACATAAAGAAAAACCTAGACATAGACATAACAATAACCCTTAACGTAACCCAAACTCTACCTCTATGCCTAGACCTAACCCTACTCCTAATTTTGGCTTTAACCTTAACCATAACCCTAACCAGAACACTGACCCTGACACAACCACTAACCCTAGCTCTAAAAAACACCCTAACCATAAACCTAACCCTAAAACTACACCTACACCTAACATTAGCCCTAAAATTAGCCCTAATCATAACACTAGTTCTTACATTAGGTATAGCACTAATATATCCAAAAACCTAGCCCTAATTCAAGCCCTACCATAGCTATAAACCTAAAGGTAACCATAACCATAAACCTAGCCCGAACCATAACCCTAAGCCTAACACAATACCTAATCCTAACCATAACTCTAATTCTAACCCTAGCTCTAACCCTATTCATTAACCTAAAAGTAACACTAACTCTCATGCTAACCCTATTGGAACCCTAATCCTATCTCTAACAGTAACCTATCCATTAACCTACACCTAACCTGAACCCTAAACCTAACACTATGGTTACACTACCCCTAACCCTAAGGCTAATTTGATCTCTAACCCTTAACCTTAACCTAACCAAAACCCTAACCCTGACCCTGACCCTAATAATACCTCTAGCTCTAAAGCTGACCCTAACAATAAACCTAATCCATAAAATAGACCTAGACATAAATGTAACCCTAAAACTAACCCTAAACATATCCCTACATCTGACATTCACCCTAGCTCTAATCTTAGCCCTAACCATAACACAAACCTTAGCCCACAGCCTAGCCATGAAGCTCACTTCAATCATAACCCTAACCCTAACTCTAATCCTAAAACACACCCCAGCCATAAAAATAGCTATAATCCCATCCCTTACCCTAAAACTAACCATAACCCTAAACCTAACACTAACCCTAGCCCTAACCCTAAGCCTAACCCTAAGCCTAACCCTAACACTAAACCTAGCCCTAACCGCAGCCCTAATTTAGCCCTAGCCCTAACCCTAACCCTAGCCATAAGACTAACTCTAAATTTTGCCCTAGCCGATACCTAGTTCTAACCCAACCCCTATCATCACCCTAAACCTAGCCCTAAACTTAGTTCTAACACTAGCCCTATCCTTAATCCTAGCTCAAACCCTAGATCTATACGTAACTTAAATATAAACCTAACCCTAAGCCTAAAGCTAAAAATAACACTAGCCCTAACCCTAATGCTAATCCTAAAACTAGCCCTAACACTACCCCTAGCCCTAAAACAAAACTGAGTCATAGCCCTAACCTAACCCTTAACCTAAACCAAACTCTAACCCTACACCTATCCCTAAACCTATCCCTAATTCTAGTCCTAACCCAAACCCGAAAACTAACCCTGACCCTGACTCTGACTCTAACACTAACCCTGGCTCTAAACATCATCATAAATGTAAACCTAACCCTAACACTAGACCTAGCCTTAACCCTAACCCTATAACTAGCACTAATCATAACCCTACTTGATACATTAGCTCGAACATTAACCCTAGCCCTCAACTAACCCAAAACCTAGCCTTAATTCGAGTCCTAAACCTAGCTTTACCCCTAAACTTAAATAGAACTCTAACCCAAACCCTAGCCCTAATCCTATTCATAACCCGAGCCCTAAAGTTAGGTCTAAACCTATCCATTATCCTAATGATAACCTAACCCTTATGTTAATCCTAGACCTAAACTTAACCCTATACATTACACTAAAACAAACCCTAACCTAACTTTGTCATTAAACACATCCTAACCCTAAAGCTAATTTGAACCCTAAATCTAAACCCTAACTGAACCCAAACTCTAACCCTGACACTGATCCTAAAAATAACCCAAGATCTAAACCTGACCCTTACCCTAACCCTAAAACTTACACTGGACCAAGCCATAAACTTAAAACTAAATCTAGCCCTAACTGTAACCCTAGACCTGACATTAGCCCTAGCCCTAATACTATCCCTAACCCCAACACAAACCCTAGTCCTCATCCTAGCCCTAAACCTAGCCTTAATCATAACCCTAACCCTAACCAGAGACCTAACCCTAATATTAACCCTCGCCCTAGCCCTAAACATAGCTATAACCACATCACTTACCCTAAACCTGACCCTAACTCTAACTCTCAACCTAGTCATCAAACTCGCCCTCTCCTTAGCCCTAGAACTAACTCTAGATAGAAGCCTAACTCTAAATCTATCCCTATCTTGATGTCTAAGCCTAATCCTAAAACTAGCCCTAACACTAACCCTAGCCATAATTTACTCCTATCCCTAAACCTAACCCTAAATCTAGGCCTTAGACTAACTCTCACACTAGCCCTATCACTCATTCTAACCATATCCATTACCAGAACACTAACCCTAGTCCTAACACTTGCCCTATCATTACCTATCATTAGCCCTAGCACTAACCTTAGATCAAAATGTAAATCAAAATCGAAGTCTAACCCAAAGCCTAAGCCTAACCCTAACACTAGCCCTAACACTAACACTAATGCTAAAATTAGTCCTAACCCTAACCCTAGCCCTAAAACAAAACCGAGCCATAGCTCTAACACTAAACCTTATACTAAACCAAATCCTAACCATACACCTACCCCTAACCCTAGCCCTAATTCAAGTTTTAAGCCAAACACTAAAACTAACCCTGACCCAGACTCTGAAATTAAGACTAACCGTAGCACTAATCATCACCCTAACCCTACACCTAATGCTAACACTAAACCTAGCCCTAATCTTAAACTTTAAAATAGTCTTAATTGTAACCCTAGTGCTTACATTAGCCATAACCCTAACCCTAACACTTACTTAACCCAAAATCTAGCCCTAATAATAACCATAACCCTAGCTCTAAACTAGCTCTAACCCTATCCATTACCATAGCCATAACCCTAACCTTAATGCTAACTCTAGGCCTAACCCTAAATGTATCTCCTATCCTATCCCTATCCATTACTATAAACCTTACATGAAACCTAACATGTTAGCCTATCATTACCCTAACCCTAACTATAATGATAATTTGATATCTAATTTTAAACCTTAAACTATCCCAAACCCTAACTCAGACCTTCACCTTAATAATACCACTAACCCTAAACCTGAACCTAACCCTAAACCTAACCCTTATACTAGACGAAGCCATAATCCTAACCATAAAACTACATTTAAACATAACTATAGACCTGAAATTAGCTGTACTCCTAATCATAGCCCTAAACCTACAACAAACCCTAAACTATCTAAAACAAACCTACAACAAACCCTACAACAAACCCTAACCTAAACAACCTACAACAACCTACAAACCTAAACAACCTAAAAACCTAAACAACTTACAACAAACCCTAAACCCTAAAACTACAATAAACCCTAAACTTCATGCTGGCCCTAAACCTAGTTTTAAGCATAAACTTAACCCCAACCATAGCCTTAACCCTAATTCTAAACATCACCCTACTTCTAAACCTAGCTATAAAACCATCCCTTACCCTAAACTTAATCCTACATCTAACCCTAACTCTATGCTTAAGCTGTATACTAACACTAACCTTAATCCTAGACCTAATTTAGCCGTATCACTAACCCTAACCCTAATCTTAGCCATAAGACTAACTCTAAATATCACACTAGCCTTATCCCTAGTTCTAACCCTATCCCTTATGATAATCCTAATCCTAGCCCTAACCCTTGCCCTAACCCTTGCCATATCCTTAATCTAGCCCCAACCCTAGATTTAACCATAACTCTCTATCTAACCCTAACACTAACAATAATCCTAACCCTAACGCTAATCGTAAAACTAGCCCTAACCCTAAACCTAGCAGTAAAACAAACCAAGAAATAGCCCTAAACCTAAACCTTAACTTAAACTAAAACCTAACAATACACTTAGACCTTACCCTAGCCTTAATTCAAGTCATAACCCTAACCTGAAAAATAACACTGACCCGTACTCATCCTAAATCACCCTAGCTCTAAACACCATCCAAAACTTAAAGCAAAACCTAAAAGTAACCCTAGCCCTTATTTGAGTCCTAACACTAATTCTGACCCTGACTCATATCCTAACACTAACTATAGCTCTAAATATCACCCTAATCTTAAACCTAACCCTTACACTAGACCTATCCCTACCCCTAAAACTAACCCTTATTGTAACCCTACTTCTTACATTAGCAATTGCCCTAACCATAGCCCTAACCCTAAAACAGAAACTAGCCCTATTCTGAGCCCTAAACCTAGCTTTAACCCTAACCCTACCCTAACTCTAGCCCTAACCCTAGCTCTAAAACTATTCCTTACCCTAAGAGAAATCCTAACCTTAATGGTATACCTAGACCAATTCCCTAATCCTTAAGCTCACCAAAATCCTAACCCCATTAAGAGTCCTGACCATTCTATCTCTAATCCTATCCCAAATTTTAATGCTTATCATGACACTTCTTCTGAGCCTAACACTAACCCTAGGTCTAAATATGACCCAAAACCTAGACCAAATCCTAACACTGGCCCTACCGGTAAACTTACTCCTAAACCTAACCCTACCACTAGCCCTAGACTAAAATATAATCCTAAATCTAGTCTTAACTCCAGCCCTAGACCTAAACAAAAACCTAGTCCTATCCCTAACAATAACCCTTACCTGAACCCAACACTAACCCTACCCCTACACCTAAACTTAGTCCTAATTCTGGTTGTAACACTAAATCTAACTCTAACCCAAACACTGACTCTGCCTTTAACAGTAAACCTACCTCTAAACCTGACCCTAACCAAAAATCTATACCTAAAATTAGACCTAGCCATTACCCTAATCCTAAAACTAGCCCCAATTATAACCCTAGATCTTACATTACCCACAGCCCCAACACTAGGCCAAAACCTAAAACAAAACCTAGAGCTAATCCTAGGCCTAATCCTAGCTGTAACACTAAGTGAAACCTCACCTTAGTCCTAACCCTAGCTCAAAGCATAACACTTCTGTAAACATAACCCTAGAATTATCCCCAAATCTAGCCTTAACCCTAGCCCTAATCCTAACCTTAACCATACCCTTAACCCTAGCTCTAAACCTTTCCGTTACTCTAAACCTAACCCTAACTCTATTGGGAACTCTAGACTTAACCCCAACTCTAAACAGAAAACTAACCCTAGACTTAACCCTAAACCTAACACTTGCTATAGCTATAAACATAGCTCAAACCTTAAACCTTAATATAAACCTAAACATAACCATGGCCCTAAACTTAACCCTAAACCTAAATCTAACCCTAGCCCTAACCCTAAAACTACATCTATCCACATTCACTACCCTAACCCTAACCCTAACCCTAATGATAACCCTAGCCCTAACACTAACCCTAACCCTAAATCTACCATAATCCTAACCCTAGACATAACTCTGAACCTAACCCTTGCTCTAGACCTAACCATATCTCAGAAATTAACCCTTACCCTAAACAACCTTAACCCTAACCCTAGTACTAACCTTCACCCTAAGCCAAATCAAGACATAATCTTAACCATTACTCTATCCCTAACCTTAACTCTAACTTTATCCTTTACCCTAAACATAACCCTTACCTTATTCTAACCCTAGGCTTAACCCTAACCCTATTGCTAACCCCAACACTATCAATTACCCTAAACCTAACCTGAACCCTAAACATAACCATATCAATATTCTAAATCTAAACGTATGCTAATTCGAGCCCTAATCCTAAACACAAGCCTATACCAAACCCTAACCCTGACCCTGATGCTAATAATTCCCCTAGCTCAAAACCTGACCCTTACCCTAAACCTAACCCTTACTCTAGACGTAGCCAAAGACCTAACCCTAAAACTATCCCTAAACTTCATCCTAGACCTGATATTAGACCTAGACATAATCTTAGCCCTAACCCTAACACAAATCCTAGCCCTTATTTTAGCCCTAAAAATAGTCTTAATCATAACTCTAACCCTAAGCCTAGGCATAATGCTAACACTAACCTTAGCCCTAATCTTAGCCCTTATTTAGCCCTATCCCTAACTCTAACTCTAAATCTATCCCTAAGACTAAGTTTAACTCTCACCCTAGACCTAAAACTAGTTCTAACTTTATCCCTTACTGGAACCGTAATCCTAGCCCTAACCATAGGCCTAACCCTAACCCTTTCCTTAGCACTTGCCCTAACCCTAGATCTGAATTTAACTCTAAATCTAACCTTAACCCTAGTCCTTAACTTAAACCTGACACTAGCCCTAACACCTTAACCCTAATGCTATTCCTAAAATTAGTCCTAACTCTAGCCCTAGCTCTAATACAAAACTGAGCCATAGCCCTAACACTAACCTTTAACCTAGACCAAGCCAAAACATTACACATAGCCCTAACCCTAGCCCTAATTAAAGTTTTAAGCCAAACCCTAAAACTAATCCTGACCCAGATTCTGATCTTAAAACTAACCCTAGCTTTAAACATCACCCTAACCTTAAACCTAAACCTAACACTAGACCTATCCCAAACGTTAAACCTAAAACTAGCCCAACTTTTAACCCTAGTAATCACATTAGCTGTAACCCTAATCTTAACCCTAACGTAACCCAAATCCTAGACCTAATCCAAGCCATAAACCAAGCTTTAACCCTAACCTTAACCTTAACCCTAATCCTATCACTAAACATAACCATAACCCTTGCCCTAACCCTATCTCTAACCCTATCCATTACCCTAAACCTAACCCTAACCCTAATGCTAACTCTATGCCTAAACCTAACTATATCCCTATTCCTAACGCTATCCATTACCCTAAACCTAACCTGAAACCTAAGCATAACCCTATCATTACCCTAATACTATGCTTATGCTAACTTGAGCCCTAAATTTAACCTTATCCTATCCTAAACACTAATTGTGACCCTTACCCTAATAATACCTTTAGCTCTAAAGCTGAACCTAACACTAAACCTAACCCTTACACTAGACATAGCCATAAACCTAACCCTAAAACTATCTTTAACCAAAATGCTGGACCTGAAATTAGCCCTAGACCTAATCCTAGCCCTAAACCAAGCCTTAATTGTAACCCAAACCATAACCTGAGCTTTAACCCTTATTCTAACCCTAGCCCTAACCCTAAACCTAGCTATAACCCCATCTCTTACCCTAAACCTTACCATTACCCTAAACCTAACCATAACCCAAAACCTAACCCTTACCCTCGCCCTAACCAAAGGCCTAACTTTAATTCTAAGCCTAGCAGTAATCCTAGCCCTAATTTAATCCTATCTTAACCCTAACCCTAGCCATAAGACTAACTCTAACTCTTGCCCTACCCCTATCCTTAGCCCTAGCTCTAAATCTTACTCTAAATTTAACCATAACCATAAACCTAAACCAAACCCTAACATACTCCTCACAACAACACAAATTCTAAATCTT